>NW_015624543.1:826308-839101 GCF_001515625.1 Sinocyclocheilus rhinocerous | reverse complement strand
GATATCGTCCTCTTTTGGAAGGCCAAACAAAGTAGTTTCGCTTTCACAACGAAGCACACAGCGTCTTCAGGACATGGCTGCAGCGTCAACAATACTACAGTGAGACTAAAAGTTACGCCTTCTTTTTTTGTGTGAACATTTGGGCGGCGTTATGCAATCTTCCCACATCGTGATGTAGACATGTGGGGGCGTGTTAGAACGAGGTGTTTTAGGTAGGCGTGGCTGACTCTTAACTTTTATAAAGAATATCTCTTTGGATTTGAGACTTTAGTCTTTGCAACTTTACAGATCTTCTTTATGCACCAAGAGCTTGTAACACTCCAAAGAGAAAGGAAAAATTTAAATCGCATCATATGACCCCTTTAAGACCAGAACGCAAAGAACAGAAAAAAATATCAACTGGTTAAAGTTGCTCATCAAAGGCAAATAGCTTGAAAGCAAACAGAGTCTGGTGCATGTTTTTTCTTTTTTTTAAAAAAATCTCAATAGATGAAATGTACAACACATCCATCTCAGGTATTGCAGTGTAAAAGGGGCGATAGGGGAGTCAATTAGTCCTCATAATTACTAAAAGGCCTTCAGTACAAAGCTAATTGATTTTCCATCTAATGAGTGCAGCGGTAATGACCCTGAAATGGCGTTTGCAGGCTTTATATAAAGAAACCAAGAGGACAGAATGTTTTTGGGGGGGGTTTGGGTTAATGCTCTCATGATCATAATTTTTGCTGAGGAGAGAGCTGTCAGACTTTCCCATCATCCATTCAATGATTTTATGGCATAAACTGTAAACAGAAACATGCTTGATAATTGAACTCTTATGCAAGCCTTATATTTGCAGGTTTGCGGGTTTCAGTCAGCTTTATAATATGATTACACTATGACTACTAAAATTATTATAGGGAAAATCTGTGATTTTGTGATAATAGGTTGAAAGTGATACATTTAGGCACAGAGCTAGTTTATAGGAATTCTAATTAGCTGTAAATGAGTCTGGAATACACATAAGCCTTTTTGTTTTGTTTATTTTAATCATACTTATTGATGAAAATTTTTTTCCTCACTTCTCAACTTATTTTAAAATGTAATTTGCAATTTCAAGGTAGGTCATGCCATATAAATAAATGCACTTGTGAGACACTCTCAGTCTTTTTAATGCTGTAACCTAATTTTCACTTGATACATGTGCATTGTTTTAGTCAAGTCTAAAAACGGAACACCTTAATTGATGTAAAACCAGAGCTGGGGCAACAACATGGACAAT
The DNA here is from genome assembly GCF_001515625.1 of Sinocyclocheilus rhinocerous. Lineage (NCBI taxonomy): Eukaryota > Metazoa > Chordata > Actinopteri > Cypriniformes > Cyprinidae > Sinocyclocheilus > Sinocyclocheilus rhinocerous. Next base: position 837,840 of record NW_015624543.1, on the reverse strand, counting down.
TTGTCGGATTTATTGATGTTAGCAAGCTGAGTAGTTAAACCCATAAAGTTTCAGGAAACAACTAATGCACCTTATAGACGCAGACTTACACCTTAAAATATGAAAATACATTATAAAATATGACTTATTCTTTTATGATGACAATGTAAACAACATGAATACGTAGTACCATAACCATGTAAATATTTGTTGTGTTGTTTTAATACAGTTAATGTTTTTGAAGAAATCTCTTATGCTCACCAAGGCTGCATTTATTATTTAAAAATACAATAAAAACATTAATATTGTGAAATATTATTAGAATGTATTTCTATAAATATATATACTAATATATTTTATAATGTAATTTATTCCAGTGATGCGAAGCTGAATTTTCAGCATCATTACTCCAGTCTTCAGTGTCACATGATCCTCCAGAAATCATTCAAATATGCTGATTTGCTGCTCAAGAAACATTGTCATCAATGTAGAAAACAGTTGTTGTGCTGTTTAATATTTTTGTGGAAGCTGTGATTAATTTTTTCCCCAGGATTTTTTGATGAATAGAAAGTTTAAAAGAACAGCATTTAAAAAAAAATACGTTTACACTGTTTGTACAGTAGATTTTTTTTATATTATAATGTTATAGTATTGTTATTTTATAATACAACATACAGTCCTGTCTCTCAGTTGTGGCTTCAATTCAATCGTGAACAACAATTTTGACCTTGATAAAAATAAAGTTTATCAAAAAATTGTGTACTTTTACATGAACAAGATATTTGTATAGCTTCTTTTCCAATCAAGCTGTTATTTTATCAAATAATGTAAAAAGTGAGAAAATATTTTTATTTCCTGTATTAAGGATGCATAAAATGCTAGCTATACAATTAACTTTAGCAAATAATTTGAGATATTGTCAAAATTTGCTTAGAGAAAATCTACAAAAATCTTGAAAAAAAGACAATTCCACACAGCCAAAATTCCTTTTAATATATATAGCCTTTATACTTTTTTGTCTAAAATATAAAGTAGCACTTGAAACTATACATGATTCACAATGTACTCCAATCCATTTTTATATGAAAATTTCAGTGGGCTCAGAAAACAGAAAACATTGGGGTTGTAATTCAGTCTTCTGTCAAGTGTAGCTGCTGTGAAGCTGCTCATGTGGCTTGTATTGAATTGGAACTCTAATCCACTGGCTCTGCTGCACATGCATGTAAAGAACGCATTACTTCTGTCTCAGCGCTGTGGCACTCCATCAGCGGGACTGTGATTTATGACACCCAGCCTTTGCAGTTGGCTTTAATCCCGCCATTTACTTGCAGGTTTGTGCACAGCCTCAGGTTTTCATCTTATCCGACACATATTCAGACTGAGCCACGTGAACGGGGACCAGCTGCCTCTCTAAAACATCCTCTGGTTTGACGTGAAGTCCGCAGAGACTGGGCATGGATATTATCAGCAACCTTCTCTATGCATTTAATGTTTTTAATGATATGAATATTAGAGTAAAAACATCCCTTCCCATGGAGACAGGCCATGGAGTTTCTATTTAGAGACGTGTCTAATTAGTTGTTGACTCTGAGTCTAATGCTCAGAGGCTAGAGATTAGTACACAGGGTGTATATTCTGAATGTACAGAAGATGGACATTACATCATTATGCTTTTGGGGTTCACACAAGTGTGGGAAGCTCCAAATAAATAATTATGCTTTATTGACTGTTTGCAGAGAGCTGGTGTTGGTTTTGTCTATGGGCGCTCTTCTGGTGCAATTACGAGACCAACTGGTGACTTTTTCAAGAACATGGGGCATATATATTAACATATTTATTCTACCAGTGGAAGAGAAAAATGAATGGTGTTAAAAATGTTTGGTTGGGTTAGGCTGGCTCTGTGAATACCCATATTTGGACTACTGAAATAAAGGCAAACTCCTCCTCATGTTGCTTCAAACCTGTATACTGTAAATTACTTCTGTGGAACATAAAACATACTGTTTTTGCTCATTTGATGAAAGCTATTTTGGATCCCATTGACTTACAAAAAAACACAGCAACATTTTTCAGCAGAAGAAAGCCAGTTATACACTCAGAAAAAACGGTACAAAAGCTGTTACTGGGGCAGTACCTTTACAAAAAGTATTAAATTGCACCATTCAGGTAATAAAGTGTATCATTTAGATACTAAATGTACCTTTCAGGTATATGCACTCTTTAGGGATAAATACAGTACAAAACCTTTTTTGGGTGAACTGTCAAAGCCTGTTCTCATTGTTTATATGTAGGCATTCTTTTGTAACATTTACAGGTACAAAATGTACTTCTGGGTAGATGCTGAAACATACAATATGGACATACTGACAACATCTAAAACATAAGCAGTATTACATATTTACAGCTATTTAAAAGTAAAATATTTACAAATTCTTTATATAATAAATAAATAAATGTATATATATACACACACACACACACACACACATACACATATATACTGTTTTACGGTTTTATAAATATGTTTTAGATCCCTCACCCCTATCTCAAACCTAATATATATACACACACACACACACACACACATACACGCACACACACACACACACACACACACACACACACAAAACAGACATAAACATATTTTTGTTACAACATATCATTATGTAGATAATGGCATATCTATGTTAATGTGACTGAAAATCTTCATAAGCATACATACAATATGCTTTTTCAATTTTATGCAAAGAAAGTGAGAAAATATAATTTCATTGCCAGTATTTAGGACACAAAATGCTAGCGCTGAAATTATATTTAGCAAGATGAAGGAGTTGGCCACTTTTTTCAAAAAAGGGGAAATTTCAAAAGGTTAAATTGTATAAAAATCATAAAAAGACAATTCCACAGGGATAAAATTACTTAAAAATTACTACAAAACACATGATTCACCAGTTATCAACATATTTTTATATATTAAAATATCAGAGGTCTCAGAAAACAGAAAACATGGGGGTTGTAAATTCAGTCATCTGTCAGTGCAGCTACAAATACAATAACCAATGGATTAATTCCAATAATTAAATATTTATGGATTAAATAAAAATTTGCAAATATTTTTCATTTGTATATTCTAATTTGTTGAGATAGTGTATTGGTGGGTTTTTGTTAAATGTGAGCCAAAATCATCACAATTAAAAGAACCAAAGACTTAAACTACTTCAGTCTGTGTGCATTGAATTTATTTAATACACGAGTTTCACAATTTGAGTTGAATTACTGAAATAAATGAACTTTTCCACGACATTCTAATTTATTGAGATGCACCTGTATAAATGATTTATGTTTTAGATGCTGTAAGTTTTGGTGTCTATGCAAATAAATTTACATGTAGAAGAACCACATTTTACGTAAAATACATACAAATACTCATAAGGTCACGCTGACTATCCCTTTAATGAAGGCAAAACAGATGCCGTCTGTGGATAAATTGTCAGTGTTACTGTAAAAAATGAGTGCTTTACACATTATTTGCTATCATATTTTGTAATGTTTATTTTTTCATCCACTGCCTGGGGAACAAAATGCCCTGGCCATATTCCTAAATTGAACAGCTTCATAGAAAGTGACAGGAAGAGAAAAGTAATGGAGATATTAAACCTTCCTTCTCTCCATGTGTGCTGCGGTCATTAGACCTGAGCTTAAGCGCTTCATTGTTGAATCTAGCAATAAAGTGTTTGGTGAAGAAGTGAGGAAAATAGCCTCTGGTTCAGACTCACTCACGGCATCGGTTGCGATTAAGGCCATAAGTCCTTATACCGGCTGGGCAGGTGATGATAACACAGTAATTGCTGACGTTCAGAGGAGCCCAGCTTCCTCATTTTGGAATAATATCAGCTCTGCCATCATTCATTGGTCACCATTCAGTCAAAATAAGATGGACTGACCAATCATTCCCTCATGCAAGGACATTGTCATCTCAGCGGATGAGGTCAAATGAAATCATCAGAGGACGGTGAATTGGATATAGCCGGCCCTGAGTATGAGAATTATTATTTTTTTTTTTTTATCGTGCATAAGTGCTGTTGGACTTGTCAATGCAAAAGAGACCTCAACCTTAAGCAATCTATATACCAGCCGTTCAGAAGTACTGGCATCCCATATATTGTTATGTGGCTTTTCCACAGGGTCGGAAAAAAACAGGTAAATTCACCTTCCCTCAGCGGACGGGCTGACCTACATAATCAGAGGTAAAATTTACATCTCACCGACTCGCTCTTTCTGCTGGTTAATACAATCATTGTAGAAAAAAATGAAAAATGCAGCCCTGCATACTAGTGGCCTCTACCTTCATACATTACACTGAAAATATTCTTCATATAAATGACTTCATATTGAGTTTCTATTTCACTGATTTGCTGAAGAAAAACACATCCACAGTGCTCATATGTGTGCTGCTGCTTTGGTATCACCTGCTACATACATTGTATAAAAGTATTTGTTGCAAAACTTTCAAGGTCAGTATAATACTACACTATAGTGCCTTGATATCTGTTTTCAGTAATGCTGCTTTGTTTAGCCAATGAGTTTTTGTTTGAATGTGTTTCACTAAATGAACAATGCTACATTCAACTAAATTTTTTTTGTCCTTTTTGAGATAATTTTATCAACTACAGAGCAATTATGTAATAGTAAATGTAATAGTTTTATTGGTGGCAATCAACAAGGGCTAATTAAAGTCAGCAAACATCATAAACATGGATCATATAACAATAAGCACATAATTCATGCTGAAACTGATGCTGGGATCTTGCACACCCTTAAATTAGCAACATTGTTCAATATGAAATTGGTTTCTTCAGACAGCTGTTTTAGGAGAATTGGGACAACAGTTGGGGAAATGTTGGTTTAGCATTTGTTTTTATGTAGATTCTTAGCATCCATGACTCACAAAGCTCTGTATGCTTTTTTTTTTTTAAATTACAGAGTCATATGCAAGAAATATGAAAATTCAACTGAGTGAGAACCATTATAGCATCACTATTATGTTTTTTTATTAATATTTAAAAAAATTTTTTTTTATATTCTCTGTTTTCATTTGAAAGTTTTAGTAATTTTAATTATGTTGTGTTTTTAAATATTTTACATTTGTATTAATTTTTTTTTTAAAAATATTTTATTCTGTTAAAGAAATTGTATTTCAGATGATGGAACTTTATGTTTTTAGATTTAGTTTTATTTTTAGTTAACAACAATAACAATAACGCTGAGAACACAAATAAATAATGGTTGATTAAATTAAAACAACCATAAAATATCATTAGTGGGTCCCTGAAAGTTTATAAACCATAGTGCAAGTTAATTAAGTTATAAAAACCTTAATGAATACATAAGTGCTATGCATTGTACATTCCTCGTACGAGCTGCCATTTCTATTCATTATTTTGACCTTAGATGCAATCATCTGACATGGAAAGGATCAGGGACACTGTATTTATGAATATATAAAAGGATCTGTTTGACATGATTTAATTATACCTGTCACTAGCAATGAAGAAGTTCCTGTGCCTTAATCGTATAGATGGCTGCTCTATAGAAAGATCTACTTATGGCGTTCTGAGCATATTGTGAAGAACATTTATTGTGGTTTGAGGAGGATTAGATAGACCACTCATCTAATAGTGCTAATTAAGATTAACTTCAGGCTTCTTACAGCACAGTGTGAGGAGGGTCTTCAAGGCCCAAGCCGCAATAAAGGGGCTTATTTAACAAAAGTTAAATTGTACAGAGTGATTATATTTTTACAACTTAAAATTATTTGAAATGTAAGTATTTTATCTTTGGCCACTTTTCAGTAATCTCATTAGTTACATTTTTTAAATAAAATGAAATAAAACAAAAAAACCCCCCTCTATTTTCAGTTATGTTCACTAGAACTTGATTTACTATGGATATCGTGTGGAAAAAGTCTAATTATGCCTGCTATAAAGTAAGCTGGCTTTTATAATCAAACAAATAAAATGTTTATTTGTTTAACCCATATAGAATGAAGTTGACTATACATTAACTAGTACTGGTGAGTAGATATTTTTCAGGGTGAAAGGTGACATTAAATTAAAGTGCACTTCCAACCAATTCTCGCACATCTGATTCTTTCCCAGAAATTATTCACACATTTCAAATGCAAGCCCGGAGGAGTCTGAGAGGTTCCACTTCTATCCATTTCCATTTTTTCCCCCTTCATGTTTATGTAAGTCATTAAGCAGGCAGGACAGACAGAAACTGGTCCACGATGAACTCGGTCTCAAACACCTCATTATGCAGACAGATGTTTGAGAAGAATTCCTCTCTTAGCACTGATAAGAGCTGGATTTATTTTATCAGAGGGAGGCTGTAGAGTGGGTGAGCTGTGACCTGTTGGGCCCAATGTCAAATTTCCATCACTTCATGCTCTTCGGTACTGAGACAGTTAGAGCATTGATCATTTTTACCTTGGATGGTGTTCAGCAAAATTCTGAATAAAAAAAAAAGTGGTTGCCTTTCCATGAATTTCAATTGAAATGGCCACATCCCATAGGAAGTTGAATTAAATTTACATTTACATTTAGTCATTTAGCAGACACTTTCATCCATCTCGAAGATGGTTAAGGACTCAACTGCTCGGATTGATTTGGGCAGGTCATTCCAGCAGGAGGGAACACTTAATGAAAAAGTCTGTGAAAGTGATTTTGTGCCTCTTTTATATAAGACTGGCAATTCCAGAGACCAATAGAAAAAGAAAGTAGTGTATTAGTAGATATAGGCAAAGTGCGCAATTTGTTAGGATTGCGCTGCCTACAGTGTGTGATGCATGGTTTGCGAGTGGTAGTGATAGTAGGGATCTGGAAACACATAGTAAGGAAGAAGAATTTACTAAATTGCAATTCAACACAATCAGTCAACCGAGGAGTTTCATTAGTTCAGAACACAGAACAGAGAACTTCGTAACTTAACAGAGAACTTAAAAACATTTTATTTTTATTTTATTTTATTGAAATTACAGTCCTTGATCCTGTTTGCTGCTTCAAATCCAAAGGCATTCTCACTTCAGTTCTGCATTACGCGGAAGCCTGGTGTCAACCCTTTTTAATATTTAATATTTCTTAGTTTAATATTTCAAACTCAAATGGAAGTTGAGGTCACTTTGATGAAGAAATGCTGTGCTGAATCTTCCATCAGCCATTCCCTTTGTATCTAGACAGGTCACATTTCTACACTGTCATGCCTCACTGGTATAAAACGGTGAAGAAAAACATCACATTATGGATCATTTCAAGACATATAATCACTTCAATCAGACTCAGATGAAAACATGGTTAGCTCTAGAATATTGAACTTCTCAAAAATGATTCAAAAAGACAAATTATGGTTAAATAACAGCAGCAATTTGAACCATTTGGTCTTTTTCAACCTTATAAAAACTGATATGAAACAATGGGTTTTCATATATGATTGATTCTCATAGATTGATAAGTGAGCCAATTATATGCGTGTTAACAATGAAATCCAGCATGGCATGAACCCCCATAATGCATACTGTAATCTCTTTTTTCCCTTTCTGTGCCTATTTCTGCTCACTGCATAATGATGATGATGCATGATGAAAACAAAACAAACAGCTTTAATTAAGGTCTGGGACTCAGGGACTCATAGACTCATGCTGTCCTTGTTGTATTTACAGCGAGAAAAATAAAGAATGAGAGGCAGTCTTCAGCAAAGCACTGTGTTGCTGGTTATGAAAGGAAAAGTGCATTGTGCACGACTTCTATTCTTTTGCCCAATAAAACCTATTCTGTCCTTAACATTATCTATAACACCAGTCTAGCATCAATTTTGCCAGAAACTGGTACTTAACATGATACCTTTATGGAGATTATTGGTATGTAAAGGCATTGGCATTTCATATGAAATATTCTGAAAAACATTGCAGGGTTATTATAGTTAACTAAAACTGAAACTAAAACCATAAAATATTTATTACTTGAAATAAAATATAAAAAGTTCAGCTAGTTTTCAAGGCAACATTTCTCATTTTACTTTAACTTGTACTAAAATAACTAAAACTGTATATATATATATATATATATATATATATATATATATATATGAAAGTAAGGTGAACAAATTTTTAAGCTTGCAATACCAAAGTTCATGTTCATTTAATCAAATCTGGCTTATTTTCTTAGTTCAACCAAATAAATAATTATTCCATGTCAATTGTAAATAATTTCTTTATTTCAAATGTTTCAGTTATGTTTCGGTTGACAACTTTTTGCATTTCCATTTAAATCAATTTCTACTGCTAGTAGTAATTGTAAGAAAAAGTGATGAGGACGTTGAAGATCTCGAAGATGTTTATTGCAGCATAGCAGTGACAAAGTACATGTAGTACCTTGGGTTCAACGGAGTCAGAATGAACCCCGAACATCCTAAGCTCAATCCTTTTATACACTTACAGTTTACTACCCTTAATGTTGATGAAGTTGCTCCTATTGTAACAGCTGTGGTCTGTATGTTAATTAAGTTATGACACCCTTTTGTCTGAGGTGGTTCTCGGTGTCCCACACCCGCTCCCATTCTACAATTGGTCAACATTTGCTCAGGATGTGATCATCCCAAATTGTCCTTGAAACAACATAACTGTTGACTTTCTTCTTCTCTATAATAATTAAGTCATTTTGGGAAATGAGCATGATCAAACATATATTGTGGAGAGGAATCTGGGTCGGGGCAGACTATAGATTTTTACATAATTTTTTTTTTTTTTTGATGTACTCTTGTTTACAAATTATTTACATTTTGTGGAGAATATTCTTTATTGAATAATTTCTTTAAAAATGATTAATTTAAATAGTGTTCAACTATTTGAACACTGAATAGACATTGTTGACATGCAGGCCTGGACTGGCCATCGGGAGCACCGGGAGAATTCCCGGTGGCCTGGCGGCTGATTTGGCCCGCTGCTGTTTTTTTATTATTTTTTTTTTATTACATATATTATTGTTTTATATTATTGACTGCCCCATATACCAAAGTGATCATTTTCGAGTTTGACATTCGATAATATACTGATAATAAATCATGAATCCATTAGTCTTGATCGACAGCGCTATACAAATCGGCTCACGGGATTCGAGGAAGGAAAGGAAGCGGCCAGCGAAATGTAGCAAAAGTGCAGGTCAGTTTCATGTGTAAATAGACTGCTGTAGTTTTGTCTTTGTAACTCAGTTAAGTATTAAACTGCTAGCAAATGTTTGCCTATCAGAAGCACCCCATTGTTATCGTCAGTCAGAATACTGTATGCTAAAAGACGCCATTATACAGTTGCATTAATACATTTAGCAGACATATATTCACATTGATTTATAGGCTAGTAAAGGTCGGGAGGAGCAAGAGAAGACGACAACATAAAAATATGAGCCATTATGAGTAATGCAATAACATGTTTAGAATTATTTTTCTATAAGATATTGTAGGCTACTACTTTTGACATTTAGGCACTTCAGAAAATGTGTTTTAATATATTTTGTATGAATCTGTATGAAATATATACGCTTGTTCATATTGAGAAATTAAGTCATTTTATGCCTAATAACAACAGCAATAACATGTTGTCCTAATGTAATACTTTGAATTTAACTAAAATAAATTTAGATTCTGTGCAAACTAATTCCAATGAGGTGGCTGTTTTTGCAACAAGGTGGAGACAGTTCTGTTCATAACAGTAGAGCTGCTGGTAAAGAAGTGACAAGTACAAGAAAAATAGAAAAAAAAATACACACACATATAAACACAAAGGAGAGAAAGTGATATCAGGAAAATGAAGTAAAGCTGCAGTTGAAGAGAGAACCTTTAATCATTTTGCACAGGCAGAGACTAAAGATTTAGACCTTTTTTATGTGATGGCCATACAAATAATAGGGTTGTCTGTGGTTTCAGAATTTGCTGGTGGATAGGATGGCCTGGATGATTGTGAGATTTTCCCGGCCTGAAATTGCGTCCCATTCCGGCACTGTTGACATGTAAATGTGAGTACTCAGGTGTCACTGTACTATTCATCTGTCTGACTGTCAGTAAGTTAAAAAAGTTCATAATGAACTAGGAAGTTATTACAGTTTGTTTTCATAATACACCAAACTCTTATTTCAAAACATCAAGGAATATTCTCAGGATATGAATCCCTTTAATGTTCATCTCTCTTTGCTTGCAAATTATATAATGTTGCCTCTGTGCCCAGCCGTTCTTGTCCTTTTGGCAGGTGCTGAGGAGCCTGTCAGCCAAATAAATCCTTTTAGAGGTCAGAACATTAACCTCAGCTCACACATTCATGTCTCTGACCCGCAATATGACAGACAAATAACAAATGACTAGGAACGAAATGAGACTGGACAGCAGAAACGCCACAAACACCAGCAGTCAGTAAAGCCATTACAGATTACAGGGTACTTTAATTACTCTCTGTGACCCGCTTTCCATCGGTTATGGGTCACCTTGACCTCAACTGGACTTGAGGCCTTAGGGGAAAAATACATATTGACACTACAGAAACTTTTGGAGAAAGTCAATAAGAAATAAACAAAGAGGGAAAAAGGCTTTTTTATGATTATGCATAGCAATATTATGCAAATTTAATATAGTGTTATTAGGAAAATTCACGGTTCCCTGACATTGTTTATATTAATTCATAATGTATTTGTTTTAAAATGTGTGCACTTCTCATACAGAGAATACATGGTTAATCATTTACATTTAACTCACTCTGTAGAGCCTTTACTGAACATTCAAAGAATAATGTTTGTCTTTAGTCTAGATAACATCTACATATAAAAAAAAAAAATTAGTGTTCATTTTGATTTTCTTTAAGATCTACACTCTTAAAAATAAAGTTTATTTATTAGCATCTATGTTTTCATGAAGAACTTTAAAGGGTTAGTTCACCCAAAAATGAAAATGAGCCCATAAATTACTCACCCTCAAGAAATCCTAGGTGTATATGACTTTCTTCTTTCAGACGAATCCAGTCGGAGTTATATTAAAAATGGTCTTTGATCTTTCAAGCTGTTTAATGCCTCTCAGCGGTTGTTGCAGTGCATCAGTCTAAAAGAAGTTAAATAAAAAGCGCCCATCCATAAAAAAAGTGTCTCTCACAGCTCCGGGGCATGAACAAAGGCCTCCTGTAGCGAATCGATGCGTTTTTGTAAGAAAAATAACCATATTTAAAACGTAATAATCAATTTACTCTAGCTTGTGCTCACTGTTGTACATGGAAGCAGCTCCAGGAGGATGACGCAGGAAGTCGGCGTTGCGCATGCGCCGTTTAGAAGTGACGAACGTGGAAGTGCAACGGAGAGATCAAAACAAAACAACGGTCACGAATTAGAAGTACAAAACGAGGATTTGTAAAGAAGAATGTCGGAGGATTTCGGTATAAGCCAAGAGGAGACTGGTTTTCCTTTGCTAAAGTAAGGAAACTTTGCTTCCTTTGATCCTGTAAACAAACGTTGGTTTTCACGAGAC
>NW_015624543.1:822544-826185 GCF_001515625.1 Sinocyclocheilus rhinocerous | reverse complement strand
GTTGGTTTGCACGGGACTCACCGGCGCATGTGCAACGCTGACCCCATACCTCATCAGCCCAGAACTGCTTCCGTGTACAACTGTTGGCGCAAGCTATATTAAAGTGATTATTACGTTTTTAATATATACAAAAACGCATCGATTCGCTACAGGAAGCCTTTGTTCACCCCCTCGGAGCTGTGTGAGACACTTTGTTTTATGGATGGGTGCTTTTTATTTAACTTCTTTTGGACTGATGCACTGCAACACCCGCTGAGTGCCATGAAACAGCTTGAAAGATCAAAGACAATTTTCAGAATAACTCAGATTGGATTCGTCTGAAAGAAGAAAGTCATATACACCTAGGATGACTTGAGGGTGAGTAATTTATGGGCTAATTTTCATTTTTGGGTGAACTAACCCTTTAACATCGGTAGAATCTTTGCATTACACAAAAAGGTTCTTATTAGAAAAAAGATTTTCAGATTATTAAAATGTTCTTTGGTGAACCAAAAATGGTTCTTCTATTGTATCACAGTGAAAACCTCCTTTTTGAACCTTTATTTTGAAAGGAATAGTTCACCCAAAAATAAAAAAAATAGCTGAAAATATACCCACCCTCAGGCCATGTAGATGCAGATGAGTTTGTTTCTTCATCAGAGCAGATTTGGATAAATGTAGCATTACAGATCTTGCAGAACACAAATCCATCTTTAATGCGTTTTAACTTTAAACTCACCAAAATGTGTGTCCATAATCCATAATAACACTTCCTCCAGTGAAAAAAGGCTCTGATGTAATCTCACATCACATCCCACAGACAAATAGTTTATAACTGTTTTGGACTGTTTTCACTAGTAAACCATGCTTGATCTGTGCATATTTCTCTCTTGATTCAGACAAGATGACTTTTACACCTTTAATATTCAGTAATGGAGAAAGCAACATTATGGATGATTTGAACATCTCGATAGATTTGTTTATTACAAACATGCAGCTTTTCACTTCACAAGATGTTAATTGATGGACTGGAGTCGTATAAATAACTTGTGGATTACTGTGATGTTTTTATTAGCTGTTTGGACTCTCATTCCGACGGCACCCATTCACTGCAGAGGATCCATTGGTGAGCAAGTGATGTAATGCTAAATTTCACCAAATCTGTTCAGATGAAGAAACAAACTCACCTACAGTTTGGATGGCCTGAAGGTGAATACATTTTTCATTAAATTTTCATTTTGGGTGAACTATTCCTTTACGAGTTTATTCTTTGTCTGGTTATTCATTGACCTTACCTGACCTATAAGCTTGCTTTTGTGCCTCAAAGTATGCACTTACAGCAGGAAAATAATTAGTTATCAATGATTTGAGCTGCTTTTGGTTCCTTGAGAGAAACAGAAATAGCTTGAGTGGCACTTATCATGTACTCTATGTTTGTAACAGCAGAGAACAGCAATAACTATCCATAACAAGCCTTAACGAGCATCTCTATCTTTCAACGTTTAACCAACTACCTAAAAACATACATACTCTGAAACAAGATCCATCTTATCTCATCCATTTTAACTTCCTTAATCATCACTGATAAATGTGCGTAAGAGACACTTATATGTGGGTTTAATCATTTTAATGACGAAACCTGTTTCCCAGAGTCCTCCAGGCTCATCACTAATTGGATTAATGATTCTTATCAAAAGGAAAACTTGAAATCGCATCATATGACCCCTTTAAAAAAATGATACACCATAGTCTCTTATGCTCACCAAGGCTGCATTTATTTAATCAAAACTACAGTAATATTGTGGAATATTATTGCAATTTAAAATATCTGTTCTCTATTTGAATATATTTTATTCCTGTGATTACAAAGCTGAATTTTCAGCGTTTATTACTCTTATTCAAAAATAATTTTAATATGCTGATTTGGTGCTCAAGAAACATTTTTTATTATCATCCATTTTAAAAACAGTTGTGTTGCTTAATATTTTTGCAGAAACTGGTAAATTTTTTTCAGGATTTTTTTTTTTAATAGAAAGTTCAAAAGCACAGAATTTATTTGAAATAGAAATCTTTTGTAACATTATAAATGTCTGTAATGTTACTTTTGATCAATTTAATGCATAATTTCTGAATCCAAGTATTTAAAAAATCTTATAAATAAAGATGGTATAAATTTCTCTATGAAAAAAAAATATTTTTTACTTATTTTACTTAAAATGAATTTTTTTACTCACAGAGCCAGACTGTTGTCTTTATTTTGCTATTTGTTCCACTGTTTTTTTTATTATTTAAATTTAAAATATATTAATTTAGTTATTTTCTAAATTAATTTGTATCGTTCTCCTTTCTGCAATTTTAGCCTGTTTACTTATCTATTTTGTACTAAACTTGGTATTGTGCACTATGAATACTGTTTGCTCTTATGACAAATTGCTGTTCCTCATTTATAAGTCTTTATAAGTCATTCTGGATAAACCCATTTGCTAGATGAATAAATGTAAAAATGCTACTTTCTGGTCAACACCAGAAAACATAATACTTAATGTAGTGTAGATAACCTAACTTTCTCATTGGAGCACACTTTGGATTAATTGGACTAAGTGATTAAAGTTTGTTAACTGAAAATTATGATTAGCTAATCAGGAGGCAGATTTATGAACACAACCTTTGGATTGCCCTATAAATGAACATTAGCCATATATTTCAATAAATCACCAGGCAGGGGTTACAGCACGTCAGATGTGCAAAATGCATGTCTTCAATCTCACTGACACTCTTAAAGAGAACGACAAAGTAACCAGTAGAGATTTTTGCCTTACATTTTTATTTACAATGATTTTGTTTATAAAAGAGAAATGGATGGATAAAATCCTTATTACAAAGATATTCTTTACTAATTTTATGGAAGGGTTAAAAGACAATTAATATTCAGTAATAGGGCTGGGTGACAAAACGATAACAATAATTATCGTAATATAATTTTCCTCGATAAAACAATAACAAGAGTTTGTTAATAGTTCAATATAATGTGTATGCGCCAAAAGCAGAACGAAACAGCGCTACTCATTTTAACCATGCCACATCGGCGCTAAGTTCAAACAGCAGCACAGTGTGAGCTCACTAGAGCACATGCGTTTACTTACTGATAAGTCTCGATCATGCGAGCACTAAACAGCGCTGTGAGATCCAGTGTGAAGTGCTTGAATTCAGCAAAGAACACAAATTACTCTGTGATTTAAACTAGATTAAAGCTCCTCTCACTAAGAGCAGTCTACATCCCTGGGTATCTCAATCAGGGGGCAGATATTCTGTCGAGACAGGGGCTGAGGCCCGGGGGATGGAGACTCCACCCCGAGGTGGTGGAGCTCCTCTGGAGGGAATGTGGCCAGGCGGAAGTGGATCTATTTGCGTCGCAGGAAACGACACACTGTCCGCTCTGTTTCTCCCTCACGCATCCAGCTCCACTGCATCCAGCTCCACCACATGCCATGGTGCAGACGTGGCCGAGGCTTCGTCTGTACGCTTTTCCCCCGATCGCTCTGCTCCCGGGAGTTCTGGAGAGAGTACGCCGGGACGGGGTCCGTCTGTTGCTAGTAGCCCCGTTCTGGCCGGCCCGAGTATGGTTCTCGGACCTGGTGTCCCTCCTCGACGGCTCTCCGCTG
>NW_015624543.1:803755-821870 GCF_001515625.1 Sinocyclocheilus rhinocerous | reverse complement strand
GCAGCTCGAGTTCCTGAAGGGGAACGTCTCTAGGTTACGTATGTAACCATGGTTCCCCGAGGGAACGAGACGCTGCGTCTCTTTGCCATACTCCCTGCATCCCTGCAGGCGCTACTTCATTGAAGCTGACTTGCGCTCTGCAGGATGCGCTTTTATACTTTCTGGTGCTTACATCACCCCGCTCGTGACGTCTCGCTGCTCCATTGGGCTGATTGTACACGTGTTTCAGAACGCGGTCACGCAGGGGCGTTCCCAAAGCGGTTCCCTCTGGGAACCATGGTTACATACGTAACCTAGCGACGTTATCTATCATGATCTAAATGTGTGCAACTATGGAAGGCCAATGGTTAATTTTAATAAAACTCAAATAGTCAGAATAGCTAATTACATTTCACCATATAAAAATGAGGTTGTTACAACTTTTACAGATGTTACTGTTTTTGATAACAAACAAATTTACATCTGTATCCTAACTCAAGCTACTTCCACTGTCAACTCAAGCTACTGTCAAATGTGCATTTCTAAGAGATAAGAAAATGTAATAATATAAATATTGCAGCCTTCACTGCAAACTGTGCTGAAGATACACATTATCAAAGTCAGGCAACACAAACCTGTTTCATGATTTGAAACAATATCACTCATTAGAACATGCAGAAACAAAGAAATTCATTTTTCTTTCTTTTTTGATTTATTGTGATAATTTTTTGGCCATATTGCCCAGCCCTATTCAGTAATTTTCATGATTTAACTGCACAAACACTATTCGAAGAGAACAAAATTTGAACTGAACTGAGCTGAATAATGACACTATTGCCTTCTGCAGATTGCTTATAGCTGAATTTAAATTGTATCATAACTGATGAACACTGCGACAATGACAGAGCGATTGAACTGAATTGATTAAACATTGAACTAAATTAAGCTGAATAATGACACTATTGTCTTCTGTAGAGCTGCTTTACAGATGGTTTTTATAATTGATGCATTTTACAACATTAAAATTATTTTCCTGTTTTATTAATTTGAAGCTGCTTTAAAACAATCTTGCATAAAGGTTGCAGAACCTCTTTGAAGTTCTTGGATGTACATCGAAGGCCAGGTAAGTTTTGTACCTGCACATGCAACTCTTGCAAGCAAAAGGATATTTCAAGGTCTCTTCAGAAAAGTCCTTGACTCAATAAAGTTTATGCTATAATTACCATCCTCATGCAGATACCAAATTGAATCATGTTTGTTGTCAAGCTCTTAATAAGATCCTAATTAAAAATTCCTCTATAGCATAATCACAGCAGTGGGCCTGGTCCGTTCAGGTTCAAATTAGGTTATTTTTTAGATGTATTTAATTGTAGGGCTCTCAAGTACAAAAAGATGCACAAACCAATGAATAGGTCACATGCATACGCACACACAGATTTGACTACATTAGTGAGGACATCTCATAGAAGCAATATTTTTATATAGTGATGATAATCTTTGCTAAACTCCTAAATCTATTCCTCTAAACCTAATCCTCACACAAACCTCAGTAGATTTTATTTGAGATATTTAGCTTTATGAGCCTTTCAAATAGTGATGACTATAAAGTTCTCAGGTCATTTTTGGTGGGGATATTTTCAAACATTTGACCTTGAAGTATAGCCTTTACCTGTACACAAAACATACACATGGAAAAAAATCCTGCACATACATACATTAAATGTATAATTCATTAAAAAGTGTAAATTTGCTGAAAATTGACTGACCCTCAAGCCATTCAAGATACAGATGTGTTTCCTCATCAGAACAGATTTGGAGAAATTTAGCATTACATTACTTGTTCACTAATGGATCCTTTGCAGTGAATGGGTGCCGGCAGAATAAGAGTCCATCAATGTCTTGTGATGCACTGTCACTTCTGGTCAAAATACAAGTCCACAACCCATAATAATGTTTCCTACAGTGAAAAAGTTCATCCCCTGTTGTCCTCTCACATCAAAATCAATAGATGTATTTGTTTAGAACTGTTTTCGCTTGTAAATCGTGCCTGATCGGTGCATACTTCTCACCTGATTTAGATGAGATGACTTTTTCACTGGAGAAAGCAATATTATGGATAGAGGACTTCACAAGACATTTATTGATGGACTGGTGTCGTGGATTATTGTAATGTTTTTTTCAGCTCTGAACTCGCATTCTGACGGCACCCATTCACTGCAGAGGATCCACTGGTGGAGTAGATTTTCTGCAAATTTTCATTTTTGGGTGAACTATTCCTTCGACAAACAAACAAATAAAAATAACACATAGATTGAAGTTTTAAATTATTTTATGTCCTTTTTTAATCTTATAACACTCTAGCTTCTGTACTATAACCATCATTATTCCACAAAGTGCAATCTTGATATGCCATACTGACATAAGGAGAACACTTCAAGGTAAAGGCTTCATTGATTCGACTATAAATGAACAAAATCTCTTTGAAGTCACTGATACCATTTTTAGAAGAGACGATCGAATCACGCATCTGATGTTCCCTGGCTTGAGCTTTATGGATGGCCCATTTCGATCAGGGTTGTTAATCACAGCAGGTCAAATTATGATGCATAAAATTAAGGTTTTATTGCCACTAAGGGACAAAGAGAGTAAATTACTTTTCAAACCCGGTTAAGTGCGTAGAATAACTCTGGTGACTGGGTGGTGATCATGTATTCCACAATGACAAAAGCATTTTGTAATAAATACTGCAATCAAAATTCAAGTAAATAATTCTTCTGTTGTCTTTCAGAAGGATAGTCTAGGAGCAAACACAGCTGGTTAGATAATGAGCACTCTTAATGAAAATTGGATGGCCATATTTCCGTGAGTCAATATTTTAAATCTGGCTTTAGTATCTTTTGTTTGGAGTTTACAGCACTGAATGCAAAGACCTTTACATTAGAAAAAAAAAACAAAAAAAAAAAACACACACACACTACACTCAATAGCGCTGAGATTTTAATTTGCAATCCATACGAGATATGGTTCAAAAAAAGGCCCAAAAACACAGGAATTAGAAACCAGGCTTTAGTTAGTATAATTCAGAGAATTTCAATAAAAAAAATAATTTGGGCCTTAGAAAAATGTACAGTACAGGTATAGTCATTTTTGAAAAAAAAAATAAAATTTTTTAAACAAAAAACCCCCACACCATTTACTCAGCCACCAATGAGAGGAATAAACATTTAAGCAAAAAAAAACCAAGAAATCTAATCAGGGTTTCTCATCCACAATTTGTGCGCAATATAGCGGATACTGCAAAAGCACATGAAAACATGTGAAATGAACATCAACATTTTTTCACTGAAATGAGGAAATTTTTTTTTTTTAGAGAACCTGTATGAAGCCAAAATGACAACCCTTATGAAAATCAACCATGGTTTTACCACAAAACCAAAAATCCATGGTTATTATAGTTAAACCATGGGAACCACAAATTTACCAAGGTTTTGCTACACTAACCATATTTTAACCATGGTATTTGTAGTAAAACTGGTTATACAAATGGTAATCAATACAGAGAAAAAAGCCACCATGTGTGGCAAAGTGGTCAGGTAGGGGAAGTTACCAATCACAACGTACACAAAATAGACTACGCCACCCAGAATATACCGGGACACAAAAGCCCTATGCAAGAGGGCACACAGGTTCGTTGCCAAAGGCAGGGTGAGCATGGAGACATGGACAAGGTATAACAATTTAGCGGTTTATTTATATACACAAATGAGACATTACAGTTAACATTTGTTTTTGTAAACAAGATCACTTAGTCAAGACTTAAAATCAAACCAAATACACAAATCTACCAGTTACAGAAATAACCAGTAGGAGAGAAATGGCCAGCGGGGACCTTTTGGATTTTCACCTCACCTCACACCATACCCAGACCACACAGTTGTGAAAGCAATACAATTGGCCAAAAATACAAAATTCTCACTTTCATACCACAACAGAACAATCTACTCTAAAAGGAGTCCACACAGATATTCAACTACTTGTACAATCAATGAAAAACAAAAAGAAAAAAAACTAATAAAAAATGAGCAGTCATATGCACCAATGGGAAGAACAAAATGGCAGACCAAGGCCAAATATATACTTGCCTCCCAGCTAACTCAAACGTTAATGAATGGCTGCTCATGAATGAATAAAAGAGAAAGAAAAAACCCATACAAATAATTAACCAAAATAAGACCAAGACAGACGAAGTTAAAACAGTCACCCAACAAACACTAAAACTAAAGCAGCAGTGCAGTCACATCACTGATGTACATTCGTCTCCAACCAAGTTACTGGAAACCCCTGGATGTGCAATTACACCTGCTGAACATAAGAAAATTATCTACAATGATACACTCATTAAAACACATGATAAACTGCCATCATACAGAGAGAGATTTACCATCTAGCAATATGCATGGTCGCTCACCACGGCCACTAGCATGCTGATGACCAAAAAAAGACAAACAAATAAAGTCTCTCCTTATAAACGACGAAATCCTTTTTGACACTGGAGACTAACCTGAAAAAGGCCTAACTGCTAAAACACAACAACAGGAGGATGCACCAACCCCTATCCCTTGTTCATAATGACGTACTTCCACAAGGGTCCAGTACCAAGAATGATGCATCCTGAGCAATCAAACCCTTCCCTTTTTGTATTCTCAATGCCAACACTGATAGGTTCATAGGACTTAAACCATATTAACCAATCACAAAGGAGTAGGAGCACTGATTGGTTCACAGGCTGGCATGACATCAGCCAATCATACCTGGGCTATTCCTTACCCAGCTACACATGGTTAAAGGGTTAATTCACCCAAAAATGAAAATTGGCTTGTGTTTTACTCACCTTTGAAGCATCCTAGGTGTATATGACTTTCTTCTTTCAGACGAATCCAATCGGAGTTATATAAAAAATTGTCCTGGCTATTCCAAGCTCTATTATCTCAGTCAGCGGGTGTTGCAGTTGAACAGTCCACAAGTCGTCAAATAAAGCATGCGCATTCATAATAAAACGTGCTTCACACGGCTCCGGAGGGTGAATAAAGGCCTCCTGTAGCAAATCCATGTGTTTTTGTAAGAAAAATATCAATATTTTAAACGTAATAAACTTTTATATCACTTCCGCCTACTGTCATACGCGGAAGACGTTCCGGCGGATGACGTAGCACGTCGGCGTTGCGTGATCAGTGACGAACGCGGAGAGACAACAAAACAAAACGCCGGTCACGAATTAGAAGTACAAACCGAAGATTTGCAAAGAAAAATGTCGGAGGATTTCGATATAAGCCAAGAGGAGACTGGTTTTCCTTTGCTAAAGTAAGATGAAGAGCTAAAAGCTAAAAGATCAGTTCAGATGCTTAAGTCTCTAAGTGCTGTCTGAAATTTTCATCTAAAATGAGCATTTTTATCAAGCTCCTATATTTATGTTAAATTATTTAACTTTAATGGCATAGAAAAGGACCTATACATTGCCATTAAAGTAAAATTACTGTACCTAAACATAGGAGTCTGATAAAAATGCTAATTTTAGAAGAAAATTTCAGATGGCACTTAGAGGCTTTTGCATCTGAACTCTTCATATATATATACTTTATTTAGCAAGAGTGAATTAAATTAATCAAAACTGATAGTAAAGACATTTATAATTCTACATTTTTAATAAATTCTAACTTTAGAACTTTCTATTAATGAAAAAAAAACACGGTTAACCATGGGCATAGTTTGGATGCCTTTGTAAATAAATTAATAAATAAAATCAAACTTACTAATGGCTTCCCCAATCTCATTTGCATGAGAAGTTGTCACACGACGAATCTGCATTTTGGCGGATAATAGCCTATGGTATATACTGCTTGCCTGTTGCATTAGCATTTTTTACAACATACAACAACTGCAGAGGAATCTGGGCCTAAACAAAAAACAGTAGAGAGTGCAGTCTTTACAAGTAATTTGCGTGCAATGTAACTGGTTGCCATGGCAACCTCAAGCAGATTATGAATCTGTAAATTTACTATAGAAATGCTAAAATGTATTTAAAAGTTTGACTTACCAAATCGACTAGCTTGGTTTAGGATAGGATAGGATAGTATAAACGTTATTAATCCCGCAGGGAAATTGGTTTGCATGAGCACCCAAAACATAAACCATACAACACAAAATAAATACAACAGATAAAAATAAATAATAAATACAGGTAAAACAGGTAATTTCCCTTCAGATTTTAGGATAAAATAAGGTATACAGGTAAAGATATAAAATAAATTTAACTATCTAGCTCACTAGAAGTTCAAAGGTGCCTCTGCATCCGAGAGATGTGTTATACAGTCTAACTGCAGTAGGTACAAAAGACCTTCTATACCGTTCACTATTGCACCGAGGCAAGATCAGTCTCCAACTAAAATTACTCCTTAATGCAACAAGCATGTCATTTAGAGGGTGAGTGGTGTTATCCATAATGACTAGCAATTTGTGCATCATTCTCTTCTCAGCAACCACCTCCAGAGGGACCAGATCCTGTCCAATGACAGAACTCGCTTTTTTGATGAGTTTATTCAGCCGTTTAGCATCACCCCCTTTCATACCAGTGCCCCAACACACCACAGCGTAAAACAGAGAACTGGCAACCACAGACTGATAAAACATATTAAGCATTTTACTACATACATTGAAGGACTTAAGTCTCCGCAGAAAATACAGTTGACTTTGTCCCTTCCTGTATATTGCCTCCATGTTTTTAGTCCAGTTAAGCTTATTGTCAATGTAGACCCCCAGGTATTTGTAGGAGTCCACAACCTCCACATTACAGCCAGTTATACAGACAGGGGTAAGTTGTGTCTTTTTCCTCCTGAAGTCAATTACCAATTCTTTTGTTTTTGTAACATTTAGCTGTAGGTGATTAGTTCCACACCACTCCACGAAGCTGTTAATGACACACCCAACCACAGCAGAGTCATCAGAGAACTTTAGCAGGTAACAATGCCTTGTGTTGTATTGGAAGTCAGATGTGAAAAGAAAGGGAGACAAAACAGTTCCTTGGGGAGCACCTGTGTTGCTAACCACCTCCTGTGACACACAGTTCCCCAGCCTCACAAACTGTGGTCTGCCTGTGAGATAGTCAGTGACCCAGGAGATCATTGCAGCATCCACTTGCATTCCCTCCATTTTTTTCCCAAGTAATGCTGGTTGAATAGTGTTGAAAGCACTGGAAAAATCAAAGAACATGATTCTCACAGAGCTACCAGCCCTGTCTAAGTGTGGATAGATCCTCTGTAGCATGTATATAATGACGTCCTCCACCCCGACCTGGGGGCAATAAGCAAACTGCAAAGGGTCCAGTGATGAACAGACCAGTGGTCTCAGGTGTGATAAGACTATCCTCTCCATAGTCTTCATCATGTGTGATGTGAGTGCAACAGGTCTATAGTCATTTAGCTTAGTGGGACAACCCTTCTTCGGCACCGGAATCAGACACGATGTTTTCCAAAGCAGAGGTAACTGCTACCCAAGCTCATTCGTAAGCTACGCCTATGGAGATAATGTACATCCAACTGGTTGTTGTCACAGAATAAACCCCGACACGGTGATCAGGGCCCCGACACGAATTGGAGCTGAGATATTTTATTAGCTCACTAAATGCAAAGCTTGCACAAAGAAAACGTCTCGGTTACGTACGTAACCCTCATTCCCTGATGGAGGGAACGGAGACGTTATGTCGTGACGACATTTTGGGGTCTACTTGGGAGCCCAGTCACCTCTGATTTTAAGAGAAAACGCCAATGAAAATTGGCTAGTGGATTTTGCATGCTGAGCCACTCCCCGTGCACACGGGTATATAAGGCGACAGCGTGCATCCACTCATTAGGTTTTACGTAGGTAACGAGGGTTATGTACGTAACCGAGATGTTCCCTATCTGTCGGTCACTACGAGTTGTCGTGACGACATTTTGGGGTCTATGGAAAGCGCCACAACCTGAACCCAATCACAAACATGTGGCGCTGCAAATGTTGACAAGCCGTAGCGTGTCAAACAAAAGCTACACTAAATGTCGTAACCTTCCCAAAGCCCTAGCGCAAATTCACTGACCTTGGTACCGAAGGGGACCAAATGGTGAGTACATCGCTGCTGGAGAAGGTCATGCTGCTGTTCTATCCACAAAAAAGTTTTTGGAAGGGATTTCAACCTTCAGTGAAAGATTGCTTCAAATCTTTCCTATTTATTCTTTCAGCCTGGCAGAACGATGGGGAAGCGAACCATAAGGGAAAAGGTTGCTACGGAGACCACATCCTACCCATAGGGAGGTGACATGTGGAGATACTGATATGGACTGACCCAGAGGGCAGTACTACATATGGAATGGGTCTCTGAGGCAGGTCCTACCTTAGAGTAAGGATGGAACAACTGCCAGGAGAGACTAACAGAGTGGGTCTGTCAAGGGAAGACACGGGTTTACCAAGACGATTTACTCAATATTTAGATTTTTTTGCACCGTCAGATTCCAGATTTTCAAATAGTTGTATCTCGGCCAAATATTGTCCTATCCTAACAAACCATACATCAATGGAAAGCTTATTTGTTCAGCTTTCTGGTGTCGTATAAATCTCAATTTCGAAATGACTGGTTTTGTGGTTCAGGGTCACATATGGGATTACCCGTAGTGAATCAAGACATATGGACACCTAGCCCAGTACAGGGGCTGGCTGGGACACCAGGCATGCTAACACCAGTACTGGGTCTGGCGTCAGACTGCTCCGCCAAGTCTGACTGCCAGGGGTGCTGGAGGATGCTCGACCAGGGTTCGCCAACCGGGGAACTCTACTGGGAGAAGAAAGGCGCTCGCATCCCCATGTGAGGGGGAATGGCACAGCAAACGTGACACCGAGCCAAATCTTCCTGCCAATTACCTGTTACCCAACACACGGAAAGAAACCGGCTCTACACGAAGATTGTAAAACATCGCGAAGGTGTTAGGTGTCGCTCAGCCCGCAGCTCGACAGATGTCTGCCAGAGAGGCGCCGTGCGCCAGCGCCCAGGAGGAGGCAACACTCCGAGTGGAGTGGGCTCTCACCCCCAGGGGGCACGGCTCGCCTTGGGATTGGTACGCCAAGGCGATGGCCTTCACTATCCAGTGGGCCAACCTCTGCTTGGAGACAGTCTTTCTTTCTGCTGACCTCCAAAGCAGACATGGAGCTGCTCAGAGCTTCTAAAGCTCTGGGTGCGGTTCACGTATATGCATAACACTGTTACGGGACACAGCAACGCCAAGGCTGGATCTGCCTCCTCTGGGGGCAGCGCTTGCAGGTTCACCACCTGATCTCGGAAGGGAGTGGTGGGAACCTTGGGCACGTATCCAGGCCGGGGTCTCAGGACAACGTGAGAGTAGGCCGGCCCGAACACAAGGCACTCTTCACTTACCGAAAATGCTTGGAGGTCCCCGACCCTCTTGATGGAAGTGAGCGCGATCAGGAGCGCTGTCTTAAGAGACAGGAACTTTAACTCAACTGAATCAAGCGGCTCAAAGGGACCCATCTGAAGTCCAGCCAGGACAATAAAGAGATCCCAGGAGGGTTTCAGGGGTGTCCTAGGAGGATTCAACTTTCTGGCACCCCTTCTGGAACCTAACGATCAGGTCATGCTTTCCCAGGGACCGGCCGTCCACTGCATTGTGATATGATGCGATAGCAGCGACATACACTTTCAAGGTGGAGGATGACAGCCTACGCTCCAACCTATCTTGCAGGAAAGAAAGCACGACTATAATCGAGCATCTTTGGGGGTCTTTGGTGAGAAGAACACCAATTCGTGAACAGACTCCACTTCAAAGCATAGGCATGTCTCATAGAGGGAGCTCTAGCCTGAGTGATAGTGTCTACCACCACTGGTGGTAAGTCCCTTAGGTCTGCCGCGTCCCGTCCAGAAGCCACACATGGAGGTTCCAAAGATCTGAACACGGGTGCCATATGGTGCCCAGCCCCTGAGAAAGGAGGTCCCTCCTCAGGGGGATGCGCCAGGGAGGGGCTGTCACGAAGTGCATGAGTTCCGAAAACCAGGTCCGGGTGGGCCAGTAAGGCGCAATCAGCAGGACCTGTTCCTTCGTCCTCCCTGACCTTGCACAGTGTCTGTGCGAGCAGGCTCACTGGGGGAAACGCATACTTGCGTAGAGCCCGAGGCCAGCTGTGTGCCAGTGCGTCCGTGCCCAGGGGGGCCTGGGTCAGGGAATAGTACAATAGTACTGCGTCAACATCTTGAATGGGAGCTTGTGAAGGGCCCTATTCAAGACTCGCAGATCCAAGATAGGTCGAAGGCCACCGCTTTTCTTGGGTACGATGAAGTAAGGGCTGTAAAACCCCGCCGAATCTTCATCCACAGAGGTCAATAGCCCATCCCCCGATGCTGCAATCGACATCTGATCCACCGGCGGCACACCAAATGAAATGCTGGGACAGCCATAAGACAGCCCAGCAGAATCACTGAGAATCACTGCGGATGGAGTGAGAGGTCCGTGGGGCGTGGCCCGGCAGGGAAGCTCTCACTGTCACCCTCAAATCTCCCAGAGCACTAGCCGGCGGTCCTCTGCTCATGGCAGAGAAACCGGGACGGGTAGTGACAGAGAGGGGTCTGCTCCTTTCCCTTTAAGAATGGAGAGACGCGATCGCAGCGTTGCCATGGTCATGCACTCGCAGTGCGGGCATGAACCGTCCACGAACGCGTCTTCAGCGTGCTGAATGCCCAGACACGGAAGACAACGCTCGTGGCCGTTGTCAGAGGACAGGAAACGACCGCATCCAGAAGGACACGGACGAAACGGCGTCTTTAAAAAGACACGAATCGTCCGTGATTTGCTCTTTTAGGAAATCTGCTCTTTTAGTTGAAGCGCCCAGGGGAATCGCTGAAAGGGACACCGCTGTTTGCGCCGTACCGCCAACCAGAACAGCTTCCCGACACACAGCAGATGAATGGCTTTGTGGAGTATAACAGCTTTTCATACAACCACACGGCTCCGAAGCAAAAATCTAATAAGTGGATAAACGCTGTCGCCTTATATACCTGTGTGCACGGGGAGTGGCTAAGCATGCAAAATCCAGTAGCCAATTTTCATTGGTGTTTTCTCTTAAAATCAGAGGCTCCCAAGTAGACCCCAAAATGTCGTCACGACATAACTCGTAGTGACCGACAGATAGGGAACAGTTGCTAGCAAGCGGCTTTTAGCCTATGGACAAATGAACAAGTTCAAACTAGATGAACATTTAAGTTTATGAGTTGAGTCAAGTTTATTTCTAAAATGCTGCATTCGGAGGATGCATTCCAAGGTAGGAAGGCATCAAGGCACGTCCGAATCCAAAGTTAGCTTCACTTCCTGTCTCATGAGATACCTTCATCTGATCGATTTTTGAAGGCAGCATAGATGTATCCTTCGCTGCCTTTGATATCCCACAATCCTGTGCGTTCCATTCCGTGATGGTTGAGCTAAAAAATAAAGATGGTCTGAAAGATGGTCTGAAAAACTGAAAGGTCAGTTTGTGTGTAAATGTATATTTCTGACTAACTTTTTGCACTTTTGATGTTAGTTCTAGCGAGAAATCTGTATTATAGTAATTAAATATTCGTTTAGTTATCACCAAAATTCGTTCTATTTTATTGTAGATCTTAATTTTAAGATCTTTAATATTAATGATGCAGTGCTCAAATATTTGCATAAACTGTAACTTGGAAACAATTATTCCACAATAGGCACCAACTTACAGCTGGTGCAACAGTCTCCAACAACACGCCAGCATCCTGGCCAAAAAACAACATAAGCAACAAACCTTCCTATTCAGGGCATCATTTCTTCTAACGCTCATTACAACACTAAATTTCAGTAAACTGGCTTATGTTGAGGCTGTGTTCAACAGCATGCATTTGCTGCATGCTCCACTTACGCAGTGAAGCCGTTCGGCACTGAAAATGAATAGTCTCATCCGTCTTCTGCGCTCAGTAAGCCAACCCAGTAATGGAGGCCCAAGGTGCTGCATGGTTGGCCTCACAATCTGTTTTCACTTGGATGGCATTTTATTATATACAAGATGTATCTCCACCTGACGTAAGGTATAAGACCCAGACACCTTCAGTGCTGTCAAAACTTCAAATACAGGATGAGGAAAATGAGGACGAATCGATATAAACAAACACAGGAGCTAAAAAATTAAACAGCCACCTAAACAAGCACACACACAGAGAAGATGCCAGAAACCAATTCCTTGCAGAAATAAAGATGATGCTCTTTAAAACAAATATCTGAACTTAGTGCTCATGGCCTAAAGCCAACCAAATTTGCTGTGTTTCAGAAAGAATTCAAACATTCCTTACATTATTTTCCAGCACGGTCAATGAAACCCAACTCCCTAGTCTATTACCATCCTGGCCGCTGGCCAGAATAATCTCACACAAAGAGAGAAAATAAGTTTTTTAGATGAAGGAAAGAGGCTGAACATTACCTGACTGAGAAGGCAAGCAAATCACATCTCAGTCCAATTTCTTTGGCTCTTCACTGCCACATGACCAAAACGAATGCACGTCAATCTAATGAAGGATTATTGGTCTTGGTGGTATGTAACGTAAGGCTTTGGGTGGGCTTTCATCATGCTGTCCACTCATCAGGGAAAATGTTTTCTACCATCTGCTCTCTTTACTTTTTCACTGAACTGGAGCATATGGTCAGCAGACTCCTGTGAGCACATTCCTCTTAACTGCATATATGTGTATAAAAAGTCCATTATTAAGCTTCACATGGAATAATGGTTGAGTCAGCTACATGCACTTCCTCAGAGGAGAGAAGTCTACTGCTGAGAGTGCATCTCAATTTCCTCTGAATGGTGTCGAATATACTCTCCGGTCCACAGATCCAGTGAACCCAGAGGAGTTTTTTATTTGGTGAGGAAAGAGATGAAAGGCGTGAGAGTGAAAAAGAGAAGTGTGTGACTGTGAAAAAGAAGGGTGGTATAGCTGGGCTGGACATTAAAGTGATAGTTCACTTAAGAATAAAAACTCACCCTCACTTTTCGTTCCAAACCTGTATGACTGACTTTCTTCTGTGGAACAAAAAATGTGATTTTTTATTTAAAACAAATGAGATACTTACAAAGATTTTTAGTGAAAAATAAAGAAAGTTTTTAGTTACAACAGCTGTTAAGCTCAAAGAACTAAAATAGATAGATAGATAGCAATGGTTCTTCGAAGTTTTATATGCATACCCTTGTGAAAAAAGTACACATTGGCATACCTTTAAAATGAATACTATGGTAGAAAAGATCTGCATAAGACTCTTCAAATGCAACTTTTATGTTTTTTTTTATTTACAGCAGTTTTTTTTTTAAATAAACGTACCCTTTTTATTCAGTTGGTATTATGCTAGTGCGATTATTAGTGTGTCAGGAGCTTGTATGAATAGTTTTGAAGACTATTAAATCCTTTACCTTAACATAAAACAATGCTTTCATGGAACTGTCCTTCAGAAAAAAATTAAAAGCACAGTGATAGAAACCTTGAACCAGCAATGACACAATTTCTGCAATATTTAAAGGGGTCATATGATGCTGCTAAAAAGAACATATGGGGTGCCTCCAGGACCAGGGTTGGGAACCACTGACGTAGACATGTGGGGGCGTGTTAGAACGAGCCGTTTTAGGTAGGCGTGGTTGACTCTTAACTTTTATAAAGAATATCTCTTTGGATTTGAGACTTTAGTCTTTGCAACTTTACAGATCTTCTTTATGCACCAAGAGCTTGTAACACTTCAAAGAGAAAGGAAAAATTGAAATATCATCATATGACCCCTTTAACATAGAAAGTCAAGAACATTCAGTTCTTGCTCCACTGAAAAATGGGAGTTTATACTGACATTAAGGAGAGATTTCTTTCATTATTACTGTCATCATTCATACATAAAACTACTGATTTCTCAGACGGAGGGCACCAGAACTTATATTTCAAACCATTTATCTTGTTGTTTTCCCCTAAGACTCACTCAGACAAAAGTATTTGTGTACTTAAAACAAAATTTGATCTTCTGTAAAGTTCTTAAGGTTAAACGCTGTGTTTACCGGCATTGGGATCATGTAGACAAATTATAATCCGCTTGATGATAATAAAGATAAATACCTGCAGAGGAGGTTAATGGGGTTCCGTGTGTCCAGAACGATATTCAGGTTTTTTTTAATTTTCCTATGGTTTTGCATCTTATGATCTCCATCTCCTCTAATGAATGCAGAGTGAAGTCATTCGTCAAAGTGGATGTCTGATGGATCATCAGAGGTTTATCTATGCGTTAGGTGCCATAGCTGAGAATATTAACAACCACGCTTGCCTCGCAACACTTCACAGCGACCTTCATTTGCATGTTCTTCTGAGTATCACTCAGCTGATTCAATGTCTTAAACTCTTACTAAATTTAATGTAATGATTCTTTGAAGAGGGTGAGCAATCAATAACTCGTCCTAAAGCTCATTTAACACACTCATGGATTTATTTGGAAGTTTAAAGAGAAAACATTTATCCAGGGAAATGATATCAGTTTCTATATTACACTGGGGTTCAGATTAATTTTATTATTGGTCTGGGGACAAAGTGGAAAATGAAAATTGATTTTGAGAGATAGAACTTCTCAGAGAACGCTTAGTATTACAGAAGTGTCAAAGTCATTCCAAACATGATCAATACATCCTGGTTCAGGTCATTCAAATGTAGCGATAGCATTCCACCACTAGATTATGCTTTCTACAAATGATATAAACTATGCATTTGATGCTCTTAAACAATAGCAAAGGCTGTATGTGTTTCCAAACTAAACAAACTCAGCCTGAAAATGAACATTTAGCCCTGTTTTATGCCACATGAATAAGAATAAGTTGTCATGCCAATAGGTGGCGGCAAGTGACCCTTTTTATGAGTGAACTATTCAATTGATTAATTCATTCTGGAATGTAACAAGTGTCATAATAAATGAGTAATCGAATCACTCATTCAACTGATTTGTTCAAAACCGCAGCAATATTAAGAAACAAAGCACAACTATGCTTATGAATGACCACTGAATCGTACAAAAAAAAATGTGTTCAAAAATACTTAATCATTAGGGGATGAACAACCGCAGCAATATTAAGAAACAAAGCACAACTATGCTTATGAATGACCACTGAATCGTACAAAAAAAAAATTTGTTCAAAAATACTTAATCATTAGGGGATGAAGAGATGGTACAGAAGGACCATTTTAGGTTCCTGAAATAACTTTTCTGAGCAGTTCTTAAAAGAACCATTTTTTTCTTAGTATGAAAAACATTTTTATAATTTATTAATCTAAATAAAAAATTTTTTCATTATAAAGAATGTTTTGTGCAATCTGGCAACACGCATGAGTGCGTGAGGAGGGGGTGGGAGAAACAATATTTTGAATTTAGGATGCAGTACCCATTTTAACCGCTAGCTCTCAATATTACATACTGTGCCTTTATGACGGTAATTTGTTTAGATTTGCTCAACAAATACAGTCCCAAAATAACTAGCAACATTGTGTCTAAAATGTAAGTTACTCAATATTAGCTTCTTGAATGTTGAATTGTTTTGTAACAGCAATATCACACGACCATTCTGCCTCTTTGCTATTACAATAACTACTCATAAACGGTCTAAACCTTCATTGTTAATTACTAATGTAACTTGTTAATAGAGGTGCTAAACATGCAGCATGAAACAAACCTTCCAGTTGATCAATTCTGTAGCTCTTTTATGCACTAAACCAGACTGCATATGGTACAAAAATTATATGTAGATGGGTTTGCTGTTTGGCAGACAGAGAAAAATAGACGTTGTCTTGCAGCATGTCAGCGATAATTAAAGTGTGCATTAATTTAACAGGGGTTTAGTCATACCATATGCAACGATAGTTTTTCAGAGACGTTATTTTTGAGGACGAGCCAGATGCTGGATTCATTTAAATTCTTTCACTCTTAATCTCTTTCATGTTTAAGGTTCTCGGTTTGCTTTTGAGCACCAATCCCCGAAAAGTCGTAGTGCAGACTATCAGTACAGTCACTGATTAAACGCCATTATTATGTATTTAAGAGACGGCACAGGGCTCTTTTGAAACATCAAAAGTGAATATCTACTCTTCTTAAATTGTCAGAAACTGTCAATGAATGCTTTTCAATATTTAACCACTGTATGACTAAAACGTAAAGCCAAAAATCTCATAGCCATCAATCATTTACAAACACGTTTTGTGCTGAGAAACACATGCGCATAAGTCCGTATTCACTGTGCTTAATGGAGCCCAATACACATTGAATAAATCCGTAAAGGTGTTTAAAGCACCCATATGTGTATAGATGTTAAAAGTGGATATGAGCCCTGCTCATGGCAGCATCCATTTCTCACATGGAGGGTGATATGATTGATGCACTCCAACACCAGCAGCTATCTTGTCAGCAAAGAAATTCCACCTGCCTCCATGTTAAATTTTATTTACCGTTAGACACCTACTTCTAACACGATTTAGACTTGAGTCTATGCAACCACTAATTATGCTGTATTCACTAAGATACCATTCAAAGCAGATCTAATTTCAACAATACAACTAAACTAACTGCTTATTCTGTCAAGAAATACCTGCATGATATTACATTAGATGGAATTCAGTTTTTACAACAAGCAATTAGTTTAGTTGTATTTGTTGAAATTAGATCTGCTTGGAATGTTATCTTAGTGAATACAGCATAATTAGTGGTTTACTTTTTTTAAAATCTAATCTATATTTTAAGTATGACAATGAATCACATCCAGGTTATTTCAACTGCAAAAAACTTCTTCTGTGTGGCAATCGATGTAACAAGCGAATTTACACTCTTCACTGACAAAATTCAGTACTTTTTTTTCTTCTGCAGATTGGATTCTACATGATTAATATGGGGATTTTAAATTAGGTCACATCTGGAACAGACTAAAGAACCACACAGCCTGACCCACCTCTGGTTTTGTTGAACAACACCTTGTTTCGCAAAGCATGCCTGAACCATGCAATATTTATACCTGACTTGACAGGTAACTTTCAGCACATCTACAGAGGCAATAATCTCCATGAATTAAGATGAAAATGAATGGCATCACCAGACACCAGAACAGCCGTGGGATTTAAGATGTGGCCGATTTTCCCCTGACTCCCACAATCAGAATGGGGAGGGTAACAGTGTTTCATATGGCACAGAAATGTTCATTCTCTCTGGAGATGCTGCTCATATAACGTCTTGTCAGTGCAATCTGAGCTCAGTGGAATGGTTAGTATAATTCCATATGAATTTCAGGTGAAAAAGGAAATCCAACATGCTGTAGTTACATTAAAAAAAAAGTATGACTGGACTGCATAGCTGGTTTTGAACATCCTATTGTAGAAATTATATATTATTCAAGTACCTTTGTTGTACTGTTCTGAATGTGTTTTTGTAAATATAGTAGCAGATAATTAATTGTTTCAGACATGTGAGATGCCCTTGATGACTGCCTGAAGGAAGAGATAAAATTAGATTTAATATTTGAGAAGAAGATGAGAAGAACAAGTTATCTATAAGCATTCTAGAGCTACAAATCTGGAATATGGTTATTAGACACTTGATATATACCAAAAATTTGAACAATATTTATGTAAAGTAAAAAAGTAGCGGTTTTCAAATTCTTAGGGAGTCTGAGGAAAGGTTCAGATAAAAATTTATGAGTAAATACAATGTTAAAAAGAAATGAATTTGACATTATTACCATTTCATTCTGCTTCTAAACACTTGGTGGAAATCCTGAAATTAATATAGACGAAAATACATTTCTGTCTTTATATTTTAAAGGAGACATATTATGCCCCTTTTTACAATATGTAATATAAGTATCTGGTGTCCCCAGAATGTCTGTGAAGTTTCAGCTCAAAATACTCCACAGATCATTTATTATAACATTTTGAAAATGCCTATTTTGAGTGGAAGCAGAAACACTCCGCACACACGGCCTGTTTCTTTAAATGCAAATGAGCTGCTGCTCCCCACCCCCTTTTCCAGAATAGAGCTGCACCTTTACA
>NW_015624543.1:802656-802991 GCF_001515625.1 Sinocyclocheilus rhinocerous | reverse complement strand
CTTCTGATATACGGTTTTCTGAGAGCACACATCCGAAGCACACGGACAGAAAGCGGCTGTCACAGCATGTGAGTACTAAACTAAGTTCTCATTCACACACAAGTTTACGTTAAAAACACACACGAGTTACAAAAACAGTCGGTTATGTCTGTGAAGGTAAACTGCTGGGAAATAAATTGCATGTTTATTTTAGATTTACAGTAAATAAATCAATAAATCCACTGCTGTCTTGTGTCCTCTGAAGCTGGGACTCTAAACAGTGTTCTGTGCTCGTCTGTGCAGCCAAAGACAGAACAGTTAGCATGTTTTGCTCAAACTTTCGCCATGGCATTAGA
>NW_015624543.1:789930-802636 GCF_001515625.1 Sinocyclocheilus rhinocerous | reverse complement strand
GAAAAATACAGTGCATGCATAATTATTATGCAAGTTGATATTCTGCTTATATTTTTTTCCAAGCACATTTGACCAATTCCAAACAACATAAATCTAAATAACCACTATTAATCTTGTATTTAATCACTTATAATCTATATATTATTGTTCATGAAGGCTGGAAGTGAAAAACGCCTTATATTCAGGTGTGCATAATTATTAAACAGGTTATCTTCTACAGATAAAATCTCGAATTTCATTACACCAAATACACCAAATTATGTTCTTTTTAGCAGGTGTAAACTTACAGATTAAGGGGCGGTAATATTATAATGAGATCCCTTTGCCACGTCACCAAGGGAGCGAAATCAGACTTGCTCGTTTTCTCAGACGCTTGCAGAAAAAGCCTTACCAAAACAAAGTTACTGGGTTAATCTTTTTCACGTTTCCTTGGTTGGTAGATGCACCGGGGACCTGATTATAGCACTTAAAACCTGGAAAAGTCAGATTTTCATGATATGTCACCTTTAAAATTTTGCAAGGGGATTATTATATTTAGGGGTTAGTGGCATCAAACAGATTGAAATTGAATCAAAATGACACATAATCTACGCTCAACAATGCGATTGCAATACTTATTTTAAGTCAATTATTTCACAAAGAGCAACAGTTGAACGTTTCCATAAAGATTATATATAATGGTTGTGCCTTATATTTATTAATCAATGAAATTGCAAGAAAGTGCTGAGGATCGTGTCTAATAATCATCACAGCAGGTTGTTCAGCAAAACTAGTTCAGGAACAGAACACAACACGAACATTTAATGCAAGATCTGTGTTAAGCAAGATGTAATACTAACAATGAAAGCTGTGTGCCTTACTTGAATTGTCAGCACTCTTTTTTAGACATCAACATCAGAGGTGACACACTTACAAACCCATTGTCTGGATCCCAGAGGCATGATGGATTACTCGTTAGTTTTGTTTTGAAATTTTCCCTCTGAGAAATGACACTGAAACTGAGACACAGGTGGTCTCTTTTACTGATTTACGACAACAGTGTCTAGTCCTGAAGTCTCATCCACCTTCTGTTTTACGGTGGGATCCAAATTCATATTTTGACGATTTGTCATGAATATAATTTATCCAAGAAGTCTTAAAGGAATAGTTCACCCAAAAATGTACTGACCCTCAGGCCAGCCTAGATGTAGATGAGTTTGCTTCTTCATCAGAACAGATTTGGAGTAGTTTAGCATTACACCACTTGCTCACCAATGGATCCTCTGCAGTGAATGGGTGCCGTCAGAATAAAACAAGTAATCTAGTCGATCAAAAAGCAACATTTGTAAGAAACAAATCCATCAAGTCATGTTCACTTTAAACCTTTAGTAACGGTTTTGAACTGTCTTTGCTTGTAAACAGTGCTTTATCTGTGCATATTTCTCTCCTGATTCAGACGAGACAACTTTTTTACTGGAGAAAGCAATATTATTGATAGAGGACTTGTATTTTTGTCGGAAACAATGGCTTGAAGTTAAAAACATATTGATGATGATTTTGTTTCTTAAAAACATGCAGCTTTTCATGCCACAAGATGTTAATTGATGGACTGGAGTAATAAGGATTACTTGTGAATTATTGTGATGTTTTTATCAGATGTTTGAACTCTCAGTCTGACGGCACCCAGTCACTGCAGAGGATCCATTGGTGAGCAAGTGATGTGATGTTAATTTCTCCAAATCTGTTCAGATGAAGAAAAAAAATAATCTACATCTTGTATGGCCTGAGGGTGAGTATATTTTCAGCAAATTTAAATTTTGTGTAGAAGAAATTAAGCAGATCTTTAAAGTGACAATCCTGTCATCATTTACTGAACCGGATCTGCGAACTGTAAACTTGCCTTTTGTGTTCCACAGAAGGAAGGAAGGAAAACGGGTTTGGAATGACACGAAGGACAGTAAATGATGACAATTTTCATTTTCAGGCAACTGTCTCTTTAAGCACAGACATAGATGGCAACTGAAAGAATGTCTCATAAAATGTCTATTGATAACATTCCAAAAAAAGGAAATGACTGAACCCTCAATGAGTTCATAGACGCCGCTGCAGCCTGCCAAAGTGTCAGAACAAAACTGTTCTGATTCACCTTTTTAAAAGCCAAATAGATGAGGGGGAAATGAACACTGCAGCTGGTAATCAAAAATGTCAGTGCTTTAAATGGGATTGGCACGCAGGCTGGGTTGGAGGTGGAAGGAAGTTTCGGGGATTTGGACCAAGGCTTCCTGCAGCTGAATCCCAGGCTTGTTTAGCCACCTGTGGGTCCAGATGTCTGATGAAGAGGACTGTGGGGACTAACATCATCTGTCTAACACTGGCTCAGAGACACCTTCATATATTTTAGTATTCACCTCATGCACCTCAGCAATGACTGTTTTACTCTGCGAGAATGACTCATTCCTATTCTGCAGATTCATTTGAAGATCTTTAAGAAGACATAATACGGGTTCCAAAAGTCCGAGACCACCAGTAAAAGTCATTTTTCTAATGTAATGTATTTTCCCCTTTACAAATTAGGTTATTTATCATATATTGAAGAATCTTAAGATGGTTTAGAAGACATTTTTCCAATTTTTTTCCTATTGCAAATTGTTATTTATCATTTATCTAAAGAATCATTTCTTTCCTTTTACAAATTATGCTATTTATCATTAATCCAAGGAATTTTTGAAAGATTGTTTAAAAACTGTTTATGACCTTTGTCTAATTGAATGCATTTTCAGTTACAAATTGTATAGTTTATCATCATTAGTTCAAGGAATCTTTAGAAAGTCTAGAAGAAATTTCTCTAGTTAAAAGCATTTTCCCATTACAAACTGTTATTTATTATCATTTATCCAAGGAATCTTAAGAATATCTAGAAGACTTTCAATGTCACAAGGTACTTTCACTAGTGAGCTAGAAAGTGCAAAAACTTTAAGTATTTCTTAATCATTTTGTCATAACATTCCTTTGTTTTAAATATCTCAAAATCCTAAAACAATGTTTATTTCAAGACATTACATTTTAGATTTTCAATGTGGTCTTAGACATTTTGGGCCCCACTCTCTCGTAATGCAAAACTGGCGCTTTTACAGCCATTATCAAGACAATAAAATCTGTCTTTACTCTGCAAGTCTTTCAGTGATGTC
The DNA here is from genome assembly GCF_001515625.1 of Sinocyclocheilus rhinocerous. Taxonomy (NCBI): domain Eukaryota; kingdom Metazoa; phylum Chordata; class Actinopteri; order Cypriniformes; family Cyprinidae; genus Sinocyclocheilus; species Sinocyclocheilus rhinocerous. Next base: position 799,469 of record NW_015624543.1, on the reverse strand, counting down.
ATGATATAAACCGCATATGGTTCTGTCCATTTTTCTATCTTAGCAGCGGCCCTGCTGACTGACAGTGCTGCTTATTGTGTCAAGAATATTTAAAGTGAATCGGCAGCGATGGACCCGGCTGAAATCTCTCCTTCATCTTCTTGTGTTGAGAATTCTATTTGACAAATCCCATCGCATAAACACACTAAGCCTCACACCACGCACTTCACAGTGTGTCTGTGTTTCCGAGAAATTGCTTTGTGTTTCCCAGTAGGTGACAACAATTGTGGTGGCATCAGAAACCTCACACATCGCTAAGAACTGTGGAAAAATCATTTTCATGGCCTCACCTCAGCACTGGTCAAGGCTGGGAAAGAGGCAGGTATTGTATGCTATATGATACAGGGGCAGAATGGTTGTTAAAGGCAACATGAACTCTATTAGTCTTCATAATAAATGTTTCTTCTCTTATTTTGCATGAATCATCAGTGCATGTTATCAAGTCAAGGCAAGTAAGTTCACTTCACCGCCATCTTGAAAATTCCCCCACTTATTTTCTAATCATGCAAGTGCAGCTCTTATATCCAAAACTTTTTCAAGCTTCAAGCTCGAACAACCTGTCAACAAAATTATGATTTTATGATTTTTTTTTTCCTGCTAAACGACAAGTTGTTGCAAATGTAAGAAAACGTAAAGTACTGCATGTCTGACAAGATAACATTTTCTGAAAACAGGCATGAAACTTGGAGAAGGTGAGCAGGGACAACAACAACAAAAAAAGAAATTAACTAAAAAGTCTACATTTTCCTGTTATTTAGTGTTAGAAGAGTGATATTGCTAAATGTAACTTTTCCTGTAAGGCCAGTGAGGTTTAATTTTTTTTAAATATATATAATTATTTACAATTAAAATGTATCATTTATTCAAGAAATTTTAAAATTGTTTAGAATAAATTCCTTATTAAGATTGTTTAGATGATTTTTTTCCCCTCATTTGGCATTTCTTCCCCATTACAAATTATTTATAATTTACTCAAGAGGTCTTAAGATTGACTTTGTTTTTAATTTAATGCATTTTGTCCCATTAAATATTAGAATTTATCCTTTATCCAAGAAGTCTAAGATTATTTAAAAAAAATTTCCTAATTAAAATAATTTTTTTTCTTGTTATAAATTCTGTTATTTATCATTTATTCAAGAAGTCTTAAGATTGGTTAGATGTATTTTTTTTATTTAATGCATTTTCGCCCATTACAAATCATATTTATCATTTATCAAAAAAAATAAAAATAATTAAGATTGATTTAAGAAATTAAACCTATTTTTCAAAGAACAGTTCACTAAGGAACTGATCCACTCTTTTAGTGAACCAGTTCAGCTAGATTCATAACATTATGAAAGTGTTATTAAACTTTAAAAGTCGTCAATAATAAAGCAGTGATAACTGCTACAAAGAAAGTGACCAAACAGAGAGAAATCAGCATCCAGGTGGACTGCCTAATGGATAATTTGCTGACCTGGACCTGGAGTTAAAGAAGAGTAGTAAAGGGTAGTGAAGACAAATGTAGCCAGCTCTGTTGCTGAACTAGTGTAGAAACCATCTTGGAGAGGATCAGAAGGTCATGAAAGGCATGAGAGATGGAGTGTCAGAGTCAAGATGGCTAATCTCACTGATATAAGGCGCTTTTGCAGAGGGAGCTAACATCCATTTCCCATGAGTGCTGCACATAGGCCATAGACTGTAAATTACTAGAGTATTCAGTACAGCAAGTGAATTATTCCTCTTTGACAGCAATCATCAACAGCCTGGCACTGACATCGCTTCAGGGAAGAACCCTGGTTGAATCAAAGGGAAGAACTGCAATGAAAGACACTTTAAAGCAACAGTTTGCGTAAAATAAAAAATTCTGTCATCATTTACACACCCTCATGTTGTTACAAACCCATATGATTTTCTTCTGTGGAGCATAAAAGAAGATGTGTGTTAAAGAATGTGTTGGGAACTGATGCTTTCAAGCTTCAAAAAAGAACACAAAAACAAAAAAGTTTGCTTCATAAGATGTTAATTGATGTTTTTATTAGCTGTTTGGACTCTCATTCTATCGGCACCCATTCACTGCAATGTATCCATTGGTGAGCAAGTAGCATAATGCTAAATTTCTCCAAATCTGTTATGATGAAGAAACAAACTCATCTACATCTTGTCCTGAGGGTGAATACATTTTCAGCAAATTTTCATTTTTGAATGAATTAATTTTGAATGTATTGTTCCGAATATAAGACAACCCCGTTTTTTTTCAGATGCATTTCCAAGAAAAAAAAACATAAATTGTTAAAATATTTTCTTATATTCGAAACAATACGGTATTACTTAAGCTGTTATTCACTGATAATATTCTCCTCTATCGGGATCAGTCCGATTTGTGAACCAATCTTTCTAATGGATTCATTTTAGGTTCACTGAAAAAACATAGCATAGTCTTTAAATTTTTTTTCACATTTTGTGTTTCACGGAAGAAAGTCGTACAGGTTTGGCAAGGCATGAAATGACCAACCTTGTTTAGTGAACTGTTGCTTTAATGTTGCAGTGTACTGCATGAAAGGCAACAAAACAACATTAAAGATCTGTGTGACATTGAAAAATCAATCTGTGTGAAGTGGATGGAAGGCAATAATTATTTTGCTGTCACATAACTTGTATTATATACACAAGTACACGTGTACACTTGCATAGAGAAGGAGTAAATTAACTACAGTCAAAGTCATTTTTGCTCCCTACAGCAGCTGTTATAATGGAGGTCATAACCTCTAATTAAAGCGAGGTGAATAAATGAAAAAGCAAAATGAATTAAATCATTGTAGGCTTTTAAAGAACAAGGCATAAACAAAAGTACTGAACAACTCAGCAACAGTTCATGCTGAGTTTCTACATGGAATCCTCTTTTTTTTGCTACAGAAATCACAGTGAGTTCCTGTTCTCATTCTTTATCATAGCACATAAAGAGACAGAAATCTGAGCTATAGGTTTTGAGTGAAAGAATGGGAGCACGCTAAGCTGCCGTGAAAGTTTTTGTGCAGCCCATTTGTTTTACTGTGATTTCTTCTTTAATATGATTTCCATACAGCTCACCAATTTTTCAAAATTCATGTGCGATCACACATTTTGATAAGGTTAAAAACTCTAGGCTTTACCTTGTCCTTCATTTATACGCTTTTTCATCGAAATCCTACTGGAGTCAGAATGATAACTTACCTGGTAAATATTAGAAGACAAACTGTGCCTTGGAGAAAGTGTTTTATAACACGGCATCTGAGAGAACTGAGGCAGAGGAACTGCAGGAGAAAGCCAGCGATGATTGCCTGTAGATGACAGTGAAAATAATTACGGATTGATTAAAAGAAAGATGAAAAATAACATGCTTAATAAAATAACAAAATTTAAAATAAATAAAATTGCACATGATAAACATGTAGAAACCTTAGGTAAATTAAATAACATTAGTCATTCTTGTCTACAACTGCTCCGGCGGTGAAACAATGATGGACTGATGACAGCTCACTCAGGGCGGAGCTAAGGTAAGACGCCAGTCCAGTCTGTCAAACTATCGTGGGAGGGGCCTGTTTTTGTGACATCACACAGACAGGCATCTGAGATCGGCTCGATTTGAGAAAGTAGAAAACATTTAACGAGATTAAATAAAAAACAGTGGGTGGATTTTTATCATTATAGGGTGGTTGTGTACACACACTGCCAACACACATTTCAGTTCAAACAACTTGTAAAAGTGCATGTAGCATCCTATGACCCCTTTAATATTTTCATTTAAAAAATTCAAATTAAAATAAATTAGTAAATATAAATCTGCACACACTCAATATGTAGGAAGCTTATGTTGTTAAGGAGTTTTATATTTTTGGGTATATTAAATATACCAACCAGTGGCGGGACTATGTTTTCCCAGCATGCATTGCAGCATTAATAAATAATGTGAACAACTGCTTTACTGTTCACTGTTTTACAGTTTACTGCATTATTTACACTTGTGATTGATGATTATTTTGTGTATGTCAAAATGCGTTCCTTTTTTTTTTTTAAATAAATGCATTTATACACTACACGTATACAAGACTATATTCTAATGAAGAAAAACAAACAAAACAAAGAAAAAAGAATAAAAAGAGAAAAATCATCATAATAAATTTTGCCAGGAAGAACAACAAAGTCCTAACCTTCCAAAATACACACAATATGCTTGCTTTTTATTTCCAAAATTGCCCCTGATACCATCAGTTATTATTGAAGGATAATCAACAAAAAAAGCCAACAATGCACAACCAGGTTTAAATATGAGGTATGGTTTTGTGAGCTGTATCTATATTATTCAGTGGTTTGTTTTTGTAATGTGATATGATTTTGCACTAATAAGGCTGAGCAGTAAAGCCTGACTCAGGCATTGACTGAAGCAGTGTCCATACCTGAATGTAATGATTCCCCCACAGGCTACGGTCAGGTGCTTTTAGCTGAGCACCAGCATTGATTTCCACAGCCTCTCAATGCATTCAAATCAGATTTTCACTGCTTATGCAGTAACAAGTTCAATGTTAATAATGTCTTTTAATATTCAACAATCTGTTTCCAAGCATTTCTGAAAAAAATAATAAAGACACAATGCTGGTTTGTGCTGTATTGTTATATATACAGTCATGGCCAAAAATATCGGCACCCTTGGTAAATATGATCAAAGAAGGCTGTGAAAATTAATCTGCATTGTTAATCCTTTTGATCTTTTATTAAAAAAATTCACAAAAATCTAACCTTTCATTGGATAATAAGAATTTAAAATGGGGGGAAATATTATTATGAAATAAATGTTTTTTTCAAATACACGTTGGACACAATTATTGGCACCCCTAGAAATTCTTATGAGTAAAATATCTCTGAAGTATATTCCCATTCATATTCACAATTTTGAGCACTCCAGGGTGATTATGAACATGAAATTATCCAGCCATGGCTTCCTGTTTCACAGAAATATAAATAGGAGGGAAAACAAAGCCCAAATTCCCTTAATCATCCATCACAATGAGAAAAACCAAAGAATATACAGGTGCATCTCAATAAATTAGAATGTCGTGGAAAAGTTCATTTATGTATATATATATATATATATATATATATATATACACACATACATACATACATACATACATACACTTAACAAGCTTGGTCTGTAATTTAAAATACTATTTCTATAAAATGGTTATAAATATGCTCTGGTCAAGATCAGAAACTTACTTTTTATAACTTTGTTATTTACACCAGTGTTTCCCAACCTTTTTTTTGTCGCGGCACCCTTTGGAAATTTTAACAAACTTGTGGCACCCTACAAAATTAATTTTGTCACAATATTTGAATTTCTAACTTCGATATGATAAGTCAGCTTGATTTTTGAGTGGACTTTGCTGTTCCGATGAGCATGAACGGTATACGAGAGTAGCACTCACATGGGCCGTGAGCGACTGAGCGGAGCACACACACGCATAGAGCGGGATAATTCGCAGAGCGTCACACCACGTGAAAGTGAAACCTGAGCGGTTAACTAATTTTCGGCAGCCGGAATTTCGGCACATCTCTAATTATTGGCGAGATCAGAAATGAATATTATATAATAGATGCTTTTTTGAATATTTTAGCAATTTAAAAATATTAAAAAAAGATTTTTTACACGGCACCCCTGCTCTCGACAGACGGCACCCCGGTTGGGAAACACTGATTTGGTAGTGACAATGGTAGTGAACTTAGACATCATTAAAAAAAAAAGACACTGCTCATGTTAGACACTGCTCAGTGAAGGACAGAGAGCATGAGGGTTTTAACAAGTTCATTTTTATATTTTTGAATCATCAAAAATTTATAATTTGAACAAACAGAATTATTTAAAGTCAGACATACTAATGCAACATAGCATCATAGAATTCATCATAGCTTCTACTTACTGATGTTTTTTTTAAACTGATGTTTGTTTTACCCTCCACTAAAAATGATTTCAACTTCCATAAAGGAAGTGGCTTTTTATATTTAAATGACTGTAAAAATGAGGAAATAACACATATTATTAGTTTATTAGTTATTTTCTTCTGATAAAAGTTTTGAGTTTCATACTGTAAAAAAAAAAGTACATTTTCTGTTAAGTTTATGCACAACTCAAAACACTGGTAAACCCACCTGTAAAAAAATCAATACTGAAAATTATTTCATATTAACACAGTACACTGGACCCTATTTTTACAAACTGTATATTTAACATATTAATACATACTGTGCAATATGTTTCATGCTTCATATGAATGATCCAAACTGTACATTCTAGGCTACATTATATTTTTTGTCAGTTGAATCCCTTTTACCTAAAATATTTACTTGAAGTACCCCTGAGATTTAAACTTAATATTTTAATAATTTAAGGAAACATTTGCATGTTAGCAGTTCTCTGATAAGGTCACATGACATGCATATAAACAAATAAAATAGGCCCATTTAATCTTTTCAGTATGTTTTATTTGTCATTTTTATTATAATTGTACATTTGTATAATTTAATTATTAGCTTTTTATCAACGAACCCTAGTGTATAGGAAACATGAACATGAGACATATGGGATGACAAACATAATTTTTTAGATTTGACTGTATGATGTAGAAAACAAACGCTGAAGTCTGATGGAAAAATCATCACTACATCGAGTCGGCACATGTTTTGATACAATAGCAGAAAATTCTTAAAAATAAAGATAAAATAGTAATCAATAATCAATATACTCAATGCAATAGTAATCATAAAAATTACTATTGTTTTGCATTAATAAGTGCAGTTTCCAATAATATTAAATGTTCATTTCTTGGTAATACACATTTAACAGTAAAGAAATGAGCTTGAGTTGGGAAGCATACAAAATTTACTTTTATTAAAGGGGTCATATGATGTTGCTAAAAAGAACATTATTTTGTGTATTTGGTGTAATGAAATGTGTTTATGCGGTTTAAGGTTCAAAAAACACATTATTTTCCATATACTGTACATGATTGTTTCTCCTCTATGCCCCGCCCGCTTTCACAACGAAACAGCGTCACACACGGCAGGCTTGAGTGAGCGGAGGCCGGAGGCCTAGAGTGAGCGGCGGCCGGCGGCTAGAGTGAGAAGGAGGCCGGCAGATTCGACGAAGGAGCGACCGGCGGGCTTGCGGCAACCACATGTGACGACCCCGGGCTGGACTCCGCTTCGTCCACTGTGAAAGCCGATCCGGCGATCCACAGCGCAAAGTTTATGTATTTCCTCAGCGACCAGCACGGATCAGCTCCAGGCATGATGAAGCGGATATCATCCTCTTTTGGAAGGCCAAACAAAGTAGTTTCGCTTTCACAACGAAACACACAGCACCTTCACGACATGGCAGCGGCGGCAACAACAATACTACAGCGAGAATAAAAGTTATGCCTTCTTTCTTTGCGTGAACATTTGGGCAGCGTTATGCAAATCTTCCCACATCGTGACGTAGACATGTGGGGGCGTGTTAGAATGAGCCATTTTAGGTAGACGTGGTTGACTCAACTTTTATAAAGAATATCTAGATTTGAGAATTTAGTCTTTGCAACTTTACAGATCTTCTTTATGCACCAAGAGCTTGTAACACTCCAAAGAGAAAGGAAAAATTGAAATTGCATCATATGACCTCTTTAACAACAGTAACATTTGAAAAATCTAATTTTTATATAAAAATGTATATATTCTACTCTTATTAAAAGTACCATTATTCTTCTATAGTATACAGAACTGACTGATCATTTCAGTGATTATAAAAGGAACACTCTTTATGTGTGATTCATTTGTAAATTGAAGAAAAGTTTGTTTTTCAAGGCACTTTGTGACTTTTCTTACTTCATGCACAAAAAAGTGCAAAATGTTGACAAAAGCTGATTTCTTGATGATTTGATATTCTATAATAGTGATTTTATCATTTCAAAATATAAAGCAAAAAGTAGAAATGAATGACTAATAAGCTTAATAAGTAATAAGTAATAACTTATAACTAACACGTTTTTTTAACATAAGTGTTTGTTTACCACAAAGTAGCCTATATTTAGTCATCCCATTAAAAATAACATTTAAAGTGGATAATTTTTAAGAGCTTTAAAGTGCTGGAAATAGTTGTGTGAAAAGCTTAATGAAAAGTGCTTGAATTTCCCTCCTTAAAAAGGTTGTACAAACTCTGAAATGAATAATGTAAAAACATTCGACTATTTCTGCCACAACACAATGGTTATAGTTAGCGTTACTACTTCTGGTTTTCTTAAGTGTCAGCGCTGTTTGATCTGTTTAGAACACAGAATTCTGTGCAGAATTTGAATGCGTCTCACAAGATCTCAAAGCAGCCTTATTCATTCTTTGGCGAATTCAAACGCTTCTCACTGAACCTCGCAGCGCTATGCCGTAAGTGTGGCGAGATCAACACAATGCACCAGTGCGACCGCTTACAAAATTTAGTCGCACCGGCAGAAAAAATGGTCGCAAAATGTAAATGTGGGTGGTTGTTTGTTGAACCAAGTGGTGGTTCGATCTACAGTACATCAAGCATTTCAATAGCAGAGCGCTGGGTCAGAGAGAGAACCGTATGCCACATTAGTAAATGCAGACCATGTTTACAGAGTAGAAAACATGGAATGATAGCTGGAATGATAGTTGCAATAAAACACCAACAACTTGCATTCATTTTGACAAAGTATATACTAGGGGTGGAAAGGTTCAACTTACTTACGGTTCAGTTTGTATCACGGTTTTAGAGTCACGGTTTCGGTATGGTTCGGTATGTGCTATGTTTAGGCAAAAAATATATTGTCAAATAAAAATAAAGAAAATAAGAATAATCTATCTAACTACAAGCAACAGCACAACTAAATACAACAGAGTAAAGATACAAATAAAATAAACAGTGATTTTCAGTTTTTCTTTAGGTAGGTCTAACAACCTACAATGGGTCTGTGCTCAAAGGCTGTTCTATAAAGTGGGGCAGTTCCAACTTTGCAAGGACAGTCTGGCGCTTCTAACTCACAGCCTGTAAGTACATTTTTTTATATTTAAAGAATTTGCCACTGATGATTCAAACCCGAGTTTTGAGCAGTGTAGAGTAGTGCTTATTTGTCATTTCTCCGATCACAAATGCAGACATGGTTTTATGTTTACGCAGCGCGATACGCAACGCAACGCGTAAAATCACAGTATAAGTCATTATAATCAGTAATTATGTCCCCACTGGATGCAACAAATGCCTCGTTTTTAATGGGTTTTATTGGTTTTGTCTCGTCGTGCTGGGAGAAGGCATCACAGTATGTTAAGGGGCGTAACATTTCCGTCACATGCTTGAGGTATTCAGCCAATCACAATTGCACTGGAAAGCTGGCCAATCAGCATACACCTCGCTTTTCAGAACGATGAGCTTTGTAAAAATCGATTCAGAAAGGCGGGGCTTAGAGGAGCAACAATAATGTACATTATGTGGAAAATAA
>NW_015624543.1:789282-789896 GCF_001515625.1 Sinocyclocheilus rhinocerous | reverse complement strand
ACTGTTCAAGAACAGCTTACTCCATATATTCAGAAAAGAGTGAAATTAACTCTACTCCTGCATGCATCAGTACTGCCCGCTCTGCAAAGACTTTGGCAGTAATGAACATCATAAGGAAATCATTTAATTATGGCCCCTTGTAGACCGCTCAGAGTTTGCTCCAAGGGACCAGGGGAAGGACTGAAAGGAGTGAAATTATTTCCGTATGAAATTAATTCCTTGTGAAACTAAACACTCAGGAACTCTCGCAATGCAAATGCCATGCCACAAAACAATGGGCTTTGATCTCCTCGTAAAGCCAAACACTCAGAAACAATGGGCTTTGATCAAGATAGGAAGATCTGGAAGAAAGACCATCTGCTCTTCAGTCCCTTCACCCATCCTTCCCCCCTGGGCACATGGTCCAGGTCACTAAAAGTTGACAGAGAAATGCCAAGAACTCAAGTTGCTATGCTCACATAAAACATTTACTATATCTTCAGAGTTCATGATCGTAAACTTTTAATTTTAAAGGTCTTTGTGCGATTGGTAAATTGGTCTCAATTTCAAAGTAGTCATTTATATTATGAGAAAGATTTAAAACTTTTGTAGAATTGTGTTGTGTTGAGGAGGGG
>NW_015624543.1:787696-789186 GCF_001515625.1 Sinocyclocheilus rhinocerous | reverse complement strand
TTTTTAGACCGATGAGCTTTGTAAAAATCGATGCGTTTCAGAAAGGCGGGTCAGAGGAGAAACAATAATGTACAGTATGTGGAAAATAATGTGTTTTTTGAACCTTAAACAGCATAAACACATTTCATTACACCAAATACACAAAATAATGTTCTTTTTAGCAGCATCATATGACCCCTTTAAACACAGATATCAATGTGTGCTGTTCAGGTCTCAGTGAGCGCGTGCGATCAGCACCCGGGTGATGACGGAATAAATGACTGCTCATATTCCAGCATACGGCATGCGCATTGTACAAGAGCGAATGGTTTGTCCACGTTTTTTTTGTTTTTTTTCATCGCTGTTGTTGTAATGTATTGGGAAGCCAGAATGCGCATCCATCAACAGAAACATACAGTGGGTACGGAAAGTATTCAGACCCCCTTAAATTTTTCACTCTTTGTTATATTGCAGCCATTTGCTAAAATCATTTAAGTTAATTTTTTTTCCTCATTAATGTACACACAGCACCCCATATTGACAGAAAAACCATTAATGAGGAAAAAAAATTAACTTAAATGATTTTAGCAAATGGCTGCAATATAACAAAGAGTGAAAAATTTAAGGGGGTCTGAATACTTTCCGTACCCACTGTATATTAGCCGAACCCTGTTTGTTTTACGTGTTATTTATAGCAAACCATATTATAGATGCGTTGTCAGATTTAAGTTGAACCACGGTCCTAGCGCGTGCCGAACCGTGTGTGGAGAACCGTACGGTTCGATTTTTTTCCACGAACCGTTCCACCCCTAGTATATACACAGACAGATTTGATTAATAAACACATATTTTCCCACGGTTCCTTGCACAAACACTACAGTATGCTATGTACAGTCATGGCCAAAAGTTTTGGCAGTTCTCTATGGGATTGAGACCCGGGGAGTTGCCTGGCCACGGATGCAAAATTTCAATGTAATGATCTTCGAGCCACTTCTTTATCACTCTTGCTTTGTGACATGGTGCTCCATCATGCTGGAAAATGCACAGATCATCACCAAATTGCTCATGGATCGCTGGAAGAAGTCGCTCTTGCAGGACGTTTTGATACAGTTCTTTATTCATGACAGTGTTTTTGGGCAGAATTATGATCCTTGTACTTCCTGCAGAATTTCAGTCTGTCCTTGACGTTTTTCTTGGAGAGAAGTGGCTTCTTTGCTGCCCTTCTTGACACCGGGCCGTTGTCCAAAAGTCTTGGCCTCACTGTGCGTGCAGATGCTCTCACACCAACCTGCTTTCATTCCTGAGCAAGCTCTGCACTGGTGCTGACACGATTCCGTAGCGGACTCCTCAGGAGAAGATGGTCCTGGCGCTTGCTGGACACTCTGGGACGTCCTGAAGACTTCTTCACTGCAGTCGAACCTCTCTACTTGAAGTTCTTGATGATCCGGTAAATGGTTCTTTCAGGTGCAATATTCTTTGTAGTAATTTCCTTGCATGTGAGGCCATTTTGA
>NW_015624543.1:763681-784288 GCF_001515625.1 Sinocyclocheilus rhinocerous | reverse complement strand
GAGGAGACGGTCCTGGCGCTTGCTGGACACTCTGGGACGTCCTGAAGACTTCTTCACTGCAGTCGAACCTCTCTACTTGAAGTTCTTGATGATCCGGTAAATGGTTCTTTCAGGTGCAATATTCTTTGTAGCAATTTCCTTACATGTGAGGCCACTTTGATTCAAAGTGATGATGGCTGCACGTGTTTGGTAACCATTGCTAACAAGAACACAATGATTGGAAGCGCTTCTTCCCTCCTTTTATAGCAATCAGTCTGCTCTTACAATCTAATTAGTATGATAGTGATTTTACCTGACTAGTAGGCCTACTCATTCACACTTTCACATGTGCTGCTGATATGATTAGTCAATTAATGTTAGCTGGTCATTTTGTGTCAGGATCAAAAAACAGTGAAATTAGTTTTTTTTTGTGAAAAGTTCATTTTTTGGCCAATGAAGCTTTTAGCAATTATTTAAAATGCATCTGATCACTCACAATAATCTAGAAACAATGTGAAAGAACACCACAACAGCTTAAGCAGCAAACTTTGCAAAACTCAAAATTTATGGCACTGCCAAAACTGTTGGCCATGATGACTGTACTCAAAACAGCATAGTGCACTGTTTATATCACATTTTGACGTTTGCATCAAATTAACATATTGGCCTACGGCTTTTCTGACGTTTACTCGGTAACTCACCTGGTACAGCGCTGCCCTTGCAATCTGGAGAAACATGAGTCACGAAAGCACTCAAAGCCTCTTAGATGGAAGGTAAAGCGGCAGTTGGTTAAATTTAGTGTACTCTCCATACACCTTCTCATACTTTGTACATTGTTTCAAACGCGATAGAGCATTAACCTTTTAGCGGCACTGGACATTTAAATCAACTGTAGTTTATTTTTGCAACTTTGGAGCCCGACTGGAATTCACTGTCGTAAATATTCCACTGTCGGAGAAAGTCTCTGCAGAACCAAAGGCGTTTACCCCAATTTCGGGGCGTTTTGAAACCGGTATAGGCGTTTTTAAACTTATTTACCTGATTTGCTAAAATTGAGTGGGCGATTCCCGGTGTTCCGGTGAATTCAGTTTCCCTGTTTCCCCCTCACAGCGCCTGCGCAACTTCGCAGTGTTGCCAAGTCCGCGGTTTTCCAGCGGTAGTTTGTAGTAGCAATTGGGCGTTTTTTTTTATTTTTATATCCTGGCAACCCTGAAACTTCAGTACTAAAATCATGACGTCATGATTTCGCCCCGGCTAAGCAAGTCAGCTTATGGTGGTTTTGCTGTCTTTCTGCAAGCAACGTTCATTTCACCATGTTAATTAGATCATTTGTAATTAAATACGTATTAATGTACGTGACGTCCTGTTCAATCGCAACATAGAGTCAGATTTCCCTGCTAATTCTAACTTTTGCCTGTTATGAAGTGTAACACCATTCATTACAATTAGACAGTTAAATTCCTTCGTCAGGGGCATTCTTTTGTTCAGACAACTACCCTGTACAACCTGTTTGCACGTTTTCTCTTGTACATTCCTGCTCATCTTAATATTTATTAAGTCTACAGTATACTGTCCTGCGCATTAAATAAAATAAAAAAAATCCATACCTATATTTATATATAATTTTCTTGTGTTTGTATTCTTTAATAATTGCACTGTCCATGGAGCGGACCTGACTTACATTTCACTGCTGGTCATATATTCTCTATATAACCATGTATGCGACAAATAAAAATCTTGAATCTATAAATCCTCAGAAGGTAATATACTGGGAGGGAACCACTTTTCTCAGGCCTCTGGAAAAATCTGTTCCCCCTGTGTTTTTAGTGTAAACTGTTCTGCAGATAAAAGTGGTTAGACGTAATTATGACATTTTAAAAACACATCAGGAGCATCACTCTGAGTTACCTAAAATAATAAAAGAGAGACTAGTCATTGTGCAATATAGTTTATTTGTTATTATTTCGACAAGGCTTAAGTTGTTTAACAGAAACACACACACACACACTAACAACAACAATAACAATAAAATGGAAATGGAAATGGGCGTCTGAACAAAAGAATGCCCCTGACGAAGGAATTTAACTGTCTAATTGTAATGAATGGTGTTACACTTCATAACAGGCAAAAGTTAGAATTAGCAGGGAAATCTGAGTCTGACTCTATGTTGCGATTGAACAGGACGTCACGTACATTAATACGTATTTAATTACAAATGATCTAATTAACATGGTGAAATGAACGTTGCTTGCAGAAAGACAGCAAAACCACCATAAGCTGACTTGCTTAGCCGGGGCGAAATCATGACGTCATGATTTTAGTACTGAAGTTTCAGGGTTGCCAGGATATTTAAAAAAAAAAACGCCCAATTGCTACTACAAACTACCGCTGGAAAACCGTGGACTTGGCAACACTGCGAAGTTGCGCAGGCGCTGTGAGGGGGAAACAGGGAAATTGAATTCACCGGAACACCGGAAAAACACTGACAGACCACATGAATATGAATGTAAGCGGATTGTGGTAAACTACAGTTAACGTTTTTGATTAATTTGTGTGAACTCGCTATTTAGCCAGTTATAAAATGATCCAAGCAATCTATAGCCTACTTTCACTCAGGGTGTGAGTCTAAACATAAAACATAGAAACGTCTCGTTGTAATGAAGCTTTACCTATAGTATAGTTTTTAATAAAAATTGTTGTAGGCTACTCCTGAAATGGGCCATACCAACATACGCTATAAAACCACGCTTATTCAGGATTTATTGCATGGGTGGAGAAAGAACATCATGTAAGTTTATGAAATGCGTTCGGTAAAATGATAAAATTTCCCTCTTTAATGCTGTTAGACTGAATGTACGAAGAAAAATATATGCTGAAATATTGACAATTTAACAACTGTCAGTCATTCATTAGTAAGTCCGGGCACATTTTCTTTCAGAATTGAAGATAGCATTTATTTACATGCAGAGTATTAAATGTTATCTGTAGCTACATTCGCTATTCTGTTTGATTACCAGTCACTTATTATTTTTTGTCATCATGTTGTGGCTACTGTGTCTATATAGTCAATAAAGTGATCCCAATATTGTTTAATGTTTTCTGAGTCCTCATTCCACACTAAGGGTGCTTTCACACTTGGTTCGATTGCTTGGTCCGAACCCGAGTTCGATTGCTCCCCCCTCCCCCTGCCCCCGCTGGACTGTGTTCACATTATATTATTTAGATCCGAACCGTGGTTCGTTTGCGTCATCAAGCCAGCAGCTGTTTACCCCGTTGCTTAGTAAAGATGGTGCAGGAGAAGACGGCAAAATGCGTAGCAAGGCTCTCTTCAATTTTATATTTATGTTTTTGAACCGTTGGTTTTGTTTCCAAAGCTTCAGTACATAACGGCACTTAAGTCTGCCTTACGAATGTACTGCAAATGCTCTAAAGTACTCTGAAGGTGAACAGAAATGAGATATACAGCTCTCTGCTTGCAGCGCGTCAGTCACGCTCGTCAAGAAAGTGAGTGAAACACACACAAACACACATTTTTATCAAATAATACGTCATTAATAGCGGTTCAGTGATTTGGTACGATTGTGTTCACATCAGCAGCGAACCGTACCGGAGTTCACTTGAACCGTACCCCAGACCACCCTTTTTAAGCGGACTCGGGTGCGCTGCGCGGGTGCGCACCCGAGTTCGGAAGACAGCGTTCACATCATCCAAACGTACCGAACTCTGACGTCAATCGAACCCGGGTGCGCACCAAAAGTGCTAGTGTGAAAGCACCGTTACTTATATCAGTAATATAGGCCTATATAAAGCTCATTCTGCAAAAATAATCAATAATCAAAATAATCCCCCCTCCCCCCACACCACACACAAACACATTTTTAATAAAAACGTAAATTTGTCCTCCCACAATTTTTTTGGGCAAGTATGTTCACAAAGCGAGGTTTTCAGGGGCCAGTGTGAATAAATCTAGATTTAAATTCAGAGAGAAAAGATTTTATTTGTATGCAAAATGAGGAGATGTGAACATTAAGGAGCGCTAAACATTCTCACGCAATGTACAGTATGTTTCTTTCATACTCTAGTCTAAGCCGAAGGGCGCTCTCACACAGAAAGTCCAAAACGGACTCATAGTAGTAATGACTTATGACGTGCCAGGATGACATAGGACGCAGGTGTAGCGTAAGCTCCGGTGAGAAGTGACAAACTGGAAAGTGGAGAGAGCAAAACAAAACACCGTCACGAATTAGAAGTACAAAACGAGGATTTGTAGAGAAAAATGTTAGAGGATTTCGATATAAAAGGAGACTGGTTTTCCTTTGCTGTAAACAAAACTGGGTTCTTGAGAGACTAGCATATTCTCACCGGAGCTTAGGATACGCCTACGTACTACGTCATCCACTGGAAGGAACGCCACTCTCTCGTGTGCGTTGGACAGTTAGGGAAAATTACGTTTATAAAGTTTTAAATAAGGATATTTTTCTTACGCAAACACAATGCGTTGCTTCAGAAGGCCTTTACACACATCCAGAGCAGTGTGCAGCCATTTTTGCTGTGGCACCCAGGGAGCAGTTGGGGGTTTGGTGCCTTGCTCAAGGGTCTCACCTCAGTCATGGTATTGAGGGTGGAAGAGAGTGCTGGTCATTTACTCCCCCACCTACAATCCCTGGCAGTACAGAGACTCAAACCCACCACCTTTGGGTTACAAGTCTGACTCTCTAACCATTAGGCTACGACTTTATTGGACTTCAAAATCTCAACACCCATTCATTGCCATTATAAAGCTTGGAAGAGCCAGGACATTTTTTTTATATATATAACTCCTATTGTATTCGTCTGAAAGAAGAAAGTCATATACACCTGACTTGAGGGTGAGTAAATCATGGGGTGATTTTCATTTTTGGGTGAACTATCTCTTTAAGCAACAACTCTGCATGTAACATTTCATAGATTGAACACAGTGAGGTATATGAAGCAATTTTAATTTATGCACATAAAACAAGCAAACAAAGTTTTACAAGTAGAAAAGAATTAGTAGAAATTGAAAAAGTGGATTCCCAAGCACCTCTCCATAATGGATGGATGGTTAAGTTTATAAGTAAATTCATTCAAATAAAGAAAATAAAAGCTGAAAAAGCAGTTTTTGTGATAAAAAGCAGTTTGTTTTTACAGATAATACTTGTTTTCTCATGAAATCTTGAACTACTAAACAACTAAACAAATAGAAACATGTCGATAATATTCAAATGATCAATGTTTTACATAAAAAAGTCCTGTAGCGTTTCACATTCTCTCTTTTTTGCAGAACTTACACCACATAAAGACGAATGTTAATATGACAAGTCTTGTTTTGGTGACTGAACAGGGTTACTTTGAAACAAACGAACACTTTTTTTTTCAGAATAGACTCATCTATAAAAGCTACACTGACATATGCGTCATGAAAAGTGTATTTTACAACAAAAACACAGAGATTCCCACCACTGCTAAGAGCTCGACTAACAAGTGCCCCATATTGAGAGACATTAACACGTTTTTCAGAGACTGTGGTATCTACATATGGATTCTGTATGTCTGTTGTGGCAAAACCCTGTGATAGGGCAGGCAGATGCACTGGAGACCACTGTAGGTCCTCAGTGAGGCACAGGGGCTTCTGATTGGGCACAGGAAACAAAGCAGTCCAAGAAGGCTCCACCCATTTAGGACACAGACCCCACCCACAAACACTGGAATGCGACCAACCATGCAAATAAATGAAGCAATGATAAAGGAAAACACATTAGATGAGAATCATGCAAAGCGTCCATGTGTCATCTCTATGGCGAGAGTTTATCGGCATCTCGGTTGAATCAAATCGCCTGCTTTATTTGTCCACCATAGTTCAATTTAATTTAATGATGTCCGCACAACTGGAGAGCATGATGTCCTTGTTAACTGTGAAAATGGTTCTGTACAGTTTTATTGGCATTTGCTAGTAAAACGGTCCCACGTAAAATGTCTTTTTATTTATCCGGGTAACCCATGGAGAAAAAGAGGCAAAAATTAAAATCACTAGGTGCTGAAGTTAATGTGATGAAGATTACTGGAATCACAGATCCATTTTTAAAAGTCGTCATAAGTGTTGACGTCAGTGAAGTATGCGTTGGTATATGTTTTTCCTGCTAGCTGAGGGTTGAAATACTTATTTCTTTCCTCCAGGATCAAGTTATTCTTATTGAAAGCCTGTGGATGAGAGAAAAATATGTTTTCAGTTAGAGATAAGAGAACAGAAATGGAAAATACTTGATTTTGTTTGCATGGATGAAAAGTCAGACTGTATTGGGGTTGTGGATCTAGGCAAAAAATGAAATCAAATCACAAATCACTTGAAAATCTGAACAAAAATCTTGCTTTGAGACTGAATGATGGCCAAACCATGAAGAGGGTTTAAAAAAAGACTGATTCACTTGGCTGACTATACATTACTAACTTAAAAAAAAAAAACAGCAAGAAAAGTTAGTATCATTCACAGAATAATAAAAGGAGCAGTCAAAACATCACAGCATTAAGACAGATGGAAATGGCTGAGTAAACAAAGCTTTTCATACAAACTCAGAAATGTATTTTTAGTTGTTTCTGCCACCCATATGCTCAACATGGTTTCACTGTACCTCTGTGTCAGCCATTTAAAGAAGCCAATTTACACAAAAAGTATAAAAATAATTTATTATAAAATGTTTATTAAAATAATAAAATAAAACAAATAAGATGTTTATGCAGTTCTTTTTTTTCTTTCTTGTTATTTTCTGTTTTGATTATTAAAACTATTGACAAGGCTCATAAATATAAAAAAAAACGTTTTTTTATTTTAATAATGTTATTATTTTAATAATCATTTAAAATAAACAACATATGTGTTTATTTTAACATGTTTATTAAAATAATGCTATGAAATAATAAATGTTTTTTTAAGACAAGGTTCATAAATATTAAAAAGTAAAAAAAAAAAAGAGTATTTATTCAGTCTCCTACATAATTAGAAAGAACAATTAAAAAGAAATGCAACAAAGCTGTAAGCCAATACCAAGCTCAGTGGGGTGGCAATAACAAGCAAGCAAAATAATAATTTAGAAAAAAAGATTAATCCGATTTAGAAGGTAGAGAATATGTGGGATGATGGGAAATGCTGGTGACATATGCAGACAGAACGAATGGGCGAGCACACCTGCCACGTACACGAGGGTCAGGGGAAGGAGAGGGGATTCGCGAGAGGTCTGAGAGTCAGAGGAGAGGAAGGTAATGCCGGTCAAGAGTTAGTAGAAAATCTCCAGGCCTCGCGCTACACCAGTGTTAGAAGACAAAGGCTGGCAAATGTGGTGCTCGTCCAAAGGCAAGAGAACGGAAACATCAGGCTGAAAAGAGGAATGAAGCACAATCATCCTCAGGGCAGCAGGAGACAGAAAGAAGGCCGACACTGTCATTTTTGGTCTGTTTGTGAAGCTATCATTAAAGTCAACATGAAACACCCTCGCAAACCATTTTACCTCCGTAATGAAAGACTTCACAAAGTAAACCAGAATAATTAAAAAGGAAAAAATGTCAGGCAGGAGTAAATTTCATCCATCAGGTTATTTCATACCAGAATGGAGTTTACAGTCAATTGTGGCACTCTATTTATCTCCTAAAACACCAAAACTCCCACTTTTAAGGAGGATTTTTGACCGGGGTGTTGAGGTTTAATGTCAAGTTCACGCTGAAAAGCATCATGATGCATCTCAATGGTAAATGTATAATAGCTATAACTGTAGTAACTTTTAATTACATAAAAGAGATCATTTACCCCAAAATGAAAAATTTGTTTAACTTATTCACCCTCATGTTGTTCCAAACCCAGAAAACTTTTATTTTCAGAGCACAAAGAAAAATATTTTCTATATTCTATTATCATTTTAAGCCATCCACTGAAAGTCCACACAACCAGAACTTTTTATGCATCAAAAAGTACAAAATTACATTATAAATGTAATCACATAATCCATTAGATCAGAAAACATGGACTAAACCACTTAATTTATATGGATTACTTTCTGGAAGACTTTTTGACGTATGAAAGTTTTGGCCGTGTGGACTTTCAATGGATAGACAAAAATGATGGGAGAATATTAAAAATATCTTACTTTGTGTTCTGGAGATGAACGGAAGTCTTATGCACTGAAAAAAAAATTGACTTTGAAACAATTTTCATTCAGAAATTGCTAGTAAATTTCACAAATATTTACAAAGAAACACATTGAATTACACATGACATTTTGTAGAATGTAGACAGACTGAAATAGTGTTTTCTTGTCAAACATACTCCAATCATTTTTATTTTAAAAAAATCATTTTTTTCAGTGTGGGTTTGGAATGACATGAAGCTCTTTGGCTATTAATTAACATTATTTTCCCTTTTAACATGGTCTAGGTGACATCAGCCATTTCAGAATTCTTTTCAAATCACTTTGATGAAATATTATGAAGACGTTTTTCTTTAGAATAACATGGACGAATCACAGGAATGCATATTAAGAAAGTAAATAGGATCTATTTGATGTCATGTTGACTTTAAGGATCCTGTATGGGAAAATATATTCCATACTTACAGTAACAAACTGACAGCATTCAGAAGAAGAGACAATACAACAATACGACAAGTAAGTTGTGCATGTCAATAGTATTATATAGCCTTGAATTTCATTCATTCCTGTCATCAGTAGAAAGCCTGGCGAGTGAACTTGTACAGTCTCAGGACAGTAAAACAAAGAGTAATTTGTTACATTACCCTTCAGCTGGGATATTGTGTAAGTGATGCTATTCTAGTGCAATACATCCAGCTGATGAAATATGCAACTTCACAAAAGTGTCTGAACAAGCAATAACTGAGGAGCACTTTCTGTAATTAGTCATGAGTCTTGTACATTCACGTCTAATGAAGCCTTAACTGTCCTTCTGACTAAATGTGAAAAATGATGGTGAGCTTTATTTTCGCTGTGCTTATGAAAAAATTATCCATGTGTCTAAATCTCAGCGTGTACTGCATAACTTTAAAGCATTATGTAATAAAAAAACTACTTTTAAGAGAAAGGTTCATTTTTCAGGGTTTAAGTAACCCACTAACAACAATAACATTCTCAGAAAACTACTGACATGAGCTGCATATTGGTTTCTGATTTCATTTGGGACAATCTCACACAAACACTGAGTATACAAACTGAATCAAAACTTCACTTATGAGAAAGCAGTGTATGAATGTATGAATTGATTTAGTCACAAGACACATCGCACATATTCACACACAGACCACATACTAAATCCATCATCTCATTTCCCATATTAATAACATTGCTGATAGTACGAGTGAATAACACCCACCTTAATGGCTTCAACTGAGTCGTACTTGTCCAGTTTGTTGATGTGGTTGGTGATGCTGGTGTTGAGCGGGGCGGCGGAGATGGGGTGGATGACCGTGGCATCATGGGACTGCTGCTGGTATCTCTGACAGTAAGTGTACACCAGTAGGGTCACCAGACAGCCGAGTATGGAGCTGCTCAGGCCCACGGCGATCATGTGGAACACATTGAAGTCTGGCAAGAGAGGCAAAACGGGTAATGGCTAAATGATCTGATGCAAGCATGATGGCTGGGGCACTGATCCTGAAGCCAGAGGATATCAATTATCCATTACCTGAGCCAATTAAACACTATAGTAAATTACAGTCAGCATTGCTGTTGCCCTGTGAGTGTGCATGAACAGTCAATAATTGCTATAAATGGAAGGACTTTACAGTGGAAATGCAAATGCATATTTGTTTAATGGTCCCAAAAAGCTTTGAGGCACATTGTCTTTGTAATCAGTGTATTGAACCTCAGTTTTGATTCACATTGGATAATTAGCAACTAGAATTATGTCGTTCTCTGGAATATTGGATTTTGTCAGTTGTGATATTAAGCAATCAAATATGCTTGCATAATAAACACTGAACTGTATATTTCACTGTTGTTCAAAGAAAAACATAATGCTGCTACTTTAATGTCTCTTGTATGACCTAGGGGAAGAAACATTTTAATATATTCTACATTTAAAAGTTTGGGTCTCCTAGAATCTAAAGAAGTCTCTTAAAGTCTGTTTCCACCACAGGAACTTTCCCCAGGAACTAGGGACTTTGGGGCGGTACTCGGTGTGTTTCCACCGCAGAAACCAGGATCTAAATAAAGTTCTGGCTAAAAATTTGCCCCTCAGAAAGTCCCTGCTCACGAGGTAGTACTTTTTTAAAGGTCTGGAACTTTCGGGGGTGGGACTTGGGTGCTGAACATGCTGATTGGTTGAGTTCACGCAGCATTTGGATTGGTTGACTCTACGCAGCATTGTATTTCAACCACCATTTTTAAAAGCCTGATGCGGTGCGTTGCTGGTGCAGTCCAGAGGATGAAATCCAGCGGGAACTGGAAACGGTGACAAAAAAAATTATGATTGCCCGTCGTTTTGTATGACATTATCATTGTTTGACATTAGCGCCCCCTCCTGGACTGGGAGGAGGAGTCGTGCGCAGTCCCATGTCACCAGACGATTTGCCTAATCTTCACGGTACTTTAGGCTGCGATGGAAAAGCAGACAGAAACAGGTCTGGGGGAAAAAAAGTTCTGGGGGAAATTGTTCCAGGCAATTTTGGTGGAAAAGCGGCTTTATTCTCACTAAGGCTGCATTTATTGGGTCAAAAATACATGAAAAACAGTAATATTGTGAAATATTATTACAATTTAAAATTGTAATTTTGTAACTTTTTTTTCTATTTTTACATATTTTATTCTTGTGGTGGCAAATAAATGATGCTGATTAAATATGACATTAGCGCCCCCTCCTGGACTGGGAGGAGGAGTCGTGCGCAGTCCCATGTCACCAGACGATTTGCCTAACTTTTTTTTCTATTTTTACATATTTTATTCTTGTGGTGGCAAATAAATGATGCTGATTAAATATGCTGATGCAAACATTGAAAACAGTTGTGCTGCTCAATATTTTTGTGGAAACGGTGATACTTTTTTTCCAGGATTCTTTGATGAATAGAAAGTGCAACCGAACAACATTTTTTCAAAACTGAAATACTTTGTAACATTATAATTTTCTATACTGTCACTTTTAACCAATCTATTACATTCTTGTGGAAAAACTTACTGATCCTAAACTTTTGAATGGTAGTGTATACATTTTAGCTAGCTAATCCACAGAAAAAAATTACTTTGGCTTTTTATTAGTGGAAGATTTCAGCTGATCTGCTAAGCTAAGATAGAATAATAGGATAATTTCAACTTAAATCAATGTCCATATACTTTTTTATTTGGCAAGTAGCCATGTAATAAATGGGATACAATAATATATACAATAATATGTTTAGTTAGCTGGTCAGCGATATAAGGCTGCTTGTACACTACTTACCTCCACACCATCTTTCCTCCTGACTTGAATGTGCAACAGACGTTTCTGAGGAAAAAAGAAAAAAATCAAGGGAAGAACAGGGAAATGAATCCGTCAGGCTGATAAATGAGATCTTTAGAAGTTTCAGAACATTACAGCAAGTGAATTTCAAACTCAACCTATTATCGTGAAATTCAAAGGCTGAATAAGGAAAGTGGCACCTGCGACGCATTTTTATGATCAGTAATGGAAGTAAATGAGGTATAAAACTTTTCTAACGAGCTGTAATGGAATGTTACTCTGTGAAAGACATGAGGGCTCTGCAGGCCAGACAATATTTACACAACATTTACAGAATGGTCTTAAAAATTCACTCCCTGCGCTACACTGTAAGCGAGGTAATAACTCCCCTGACGATCATACGTTTATAGCTATTTCCATCTCTATAAAGCGGCAGATCACATAATAACTCATCATTTTAAAGATGAGCACATTCAAAATTAGGTGACTGTGTTCATTGTAGCTCATCATCAGAGAAGGAAGTACTTTCTTACAATTAGCACCCTCATGTTTGAGTTTGTAAAACTTGTTGGATTTCTCTCTCACAGCGGAAGTATCTCAGGTATCGAGTGTATGAATGCAAATGCTACACAAAACATATCGGCGTAATGCATTTGTTCGATCATGCCACTTAGACAGGGCAGAGGATGAGAGGTTAATTATCCCTGCACTGCAGAAATCAATGGTTTGGTGTGTCTCGCATTACTTCTTGTCAATAAGGGAAGATCCCTGTTTGTCCAGGGGTCGATATGGCAAGTGTTTGAGTGTATATGTGTGTGTGTTTCTGTGCTCACCTGGGATGAAGTTGGAGATGGGCAGGCAGGCACGAGTTTCACTGCTGTTGCCTGAGCGCTGGTTGCCGGTGGGAAACAGGGCGTCACAATGCCGCAGGCGAACCTGAGACCCTGATGAGTCACAGGGGGACCATTCGGACCAATCAGACCAGCTCTCTGTACATGACAACAACAAGCCCAAATCAGATGCAAAGTGAACGTGAAGAGGCTTCTATCTATCTATCTATCTATCTATCTATAAGTATATTGGGTCCATTTTCATTTCATGGTGATTTTAATGGTGGCAATTTTGGTGACAACTCTGCTTAATAACTTTTTTTTTCTTACACCTACTGTATAGTACATCGATGACTCATCAGTGTCTCAATCATTCATGAGACTGCTTGTCCTTATCCTATTAGAAGACGCTTCTCTTAATTATTCACGACAGCATGTGTTGCCTTTTATGGCAGATGCTTCAATCACGTAGATGCTTTCATGGATCACAAGAGTTTCTGCATGGCATATGTTCTCATCCATATACCCTGAGTATCTGACACAAACGTAACTGGTCTTTAGAGCTTCTTGATATAATTGATCAATCTGCTTATATAAACATTACAAAATAAGTCTCAAAACTTATTAAAAATGCAACAGTGCATTCATTTTCACAGTGCAGAGTACAAATGCAAATGGTTGTGCCTTTATTTGAACATTAAAATCTAGCTATCACAGGATATGTGTATTTGTATAATGTACTGTGAGCTTACAAAACCATGTATAGCATATTTGTTCATTTTGATGTGTACAGTACAATGGTGAAGAGCAATGTGCATTTGTAGGAACCTTTGATGCTTTTAACTCAATGAGAGTGCAATAAAACTGATTGGATCTGAAGCCGCTGATGTGTTTTCCGTCTCCCCTCTTTCCCCTGTAGCTAATCATGCCCACTTTTGTAAAATTTTTCAAAACTGCTGTGAGACCTAATTGGTTCTGAAACAGGGGAATTCATGACCCTTTACACCAGCCCAGATGGTCTGCTGGTCTCTAGATGGTGTAAGATGATCTAGCTAGTTTCCCAGCCTGACAATTGCCCAAGATCCCTCTAAAGGCCCTGATATACTCAAAGCAAAGTTCTTTTTTGTTTTTTGTTTAATAGTGTTAAGAAGTGTAAAATGCAGTATTGGTATACTGTTAGTAAACAACCTGATGCCACTGGTGCTGCTTAGAGTGGCATTTAGATAAATATATAAATATGTACTGTGCACTTTTCTCTCAATAACAAAATAAACACAGCAAAATAACAAAGGTGAGAAAGCAGCAGTTCAGAAAGTATCTGAACAACTGACATCATCCATCACAACTGGCATATTTATATACAGAAACCAAAATGTGTACACTTGTAAACTGCACACTTTGTAAATAACATATCTGCACACTTATAACATATCTGTACATTTATCTAAACAATTACATTTTTTATCTATACGTCTATTTCTGTATATAGTACATTATTTAATTTCTGTTTTTTTTTCTTACATTAGTGTTATATTCCATCCCTACTGTGTTATTCCTATGTATGTCTGCACTATCATGTATGTCTGCACTATGTCTGTACTTTCTTCTACACTGGAAGCTCCTGTCGTCAAGTCAAATTCCTTGTGTGTGTAAACATACTTGGTAATAAAGCTCTTCTGATTCTGATTCTGAAGATAGTGATGTGAATATGTTTGCACCAGCTCTGCAATTTGGCAGTCATGCCACGTTTATTTATACAGCACAATAGCTTGCTTTAAATCAAGCTGCTTTACAGTATTACAGTCATGAAACCCCTTATTATAGCATTGGTGGTTCACACCTCAGATTTGAAAAAGAGAAGATGGCTGGGAGAAGATGGCAGGGAAGGGATTGGACTGAAAGAGATCATTCTCCTGATAAATGCGGAGAAACATTTAGAAACCGATGACATATACACATACTATTCAGCCAGTCACAACTCCGAATTGATGCATGTA
This sequence comes from Sinocyclocheilus rhinocerous, assembly GCF_001515625.1. Lineage (NCBI taxonomy): Eukaryota > Metazoa > Chordata > Actinopteri > Cypriniformes > Cyprinidae > Sinocyclocheilus > Sinocyclocheilus rhinocerous. The sequence continues at coordinate 770,034 of NW_015624543.1, read as the reverse complement.
CCTCACATTTTGTGCCGTTGCATCAGCATTGCTTTTTAAACTGGAAGAATGAAATGTCTCTGAAAAACGAAAAACAACCACTTTCCCCTTAATAATAAACACAATGAGTGCTAATATTGTTTTCATTGATGTGCAACCCATACATATCTGTTAAGATCTAAAAAAATTTTAGGGTTTCATGACCTTTTAAGCATGAAAAAATGTGTCAGTGTCACTTTCAATTAGAATCACAACTTCAATTTCTACTATAAAGCAGATCTCCATTGTGTTCATGTTTTTCCTCGGGTCTGACCTCGACATACTTAACAGAAGAAAACAGAAGAAGTTTTCCATGTCAAAGAAGGCAGAGCCCCAGATTCACACCCACCTATTACATAATTGCCACAGACCAATGGTAGTTCAAAGGTGTTTACCACCTGGAGAAAACTTTTCCGGAAAGTTTACTTTGGCAAGCTGTTTTGAACTCCCAAAACAAACTCCAAACAAACTTAATTTTGGCTTGATTTTGTTCAAAATCATCATAGTTCATTTTTCGAATAGCCTGAAGTATACCGGGACTTTAAAACAAAGAAACTAAACCTTCTTGGCAGATTAGACTTTTATTTTCCAGCAAGAAAGGCTTGAAATTTTGGTTATCGTATGAGTGAATCTGTTTGGCCTCCAAGCTAATTTAAACTAGACTGTACAAGGGAACCTAAAAAGGTTGGAATCCAGTTTAGGGGAACTTCCACAAAGGGTCTTCTGATTAGCATTCCCCTCACTTATCCCATCCTCTGTCTCCCGGCTGCACTGTACAGCTACACACGCACTTGTGTGATGAATGGTGTGACAGATAGACCTGAACACAGCTAATAAAAGGTCACTCCGTAACCTCACTACAGTTCTGGCTAATGGATGGACTGACATTTGAATACAAGCTCTCTTCTCCCATTCACCTTTCCTTGGATCAATGTGCGAGGTTTGACTTGCCGTCATCAATCACCTTATCTTGCCCTCCTCTCTTGCACTCCCTGCTGTGGGCTTATGCATATTATCTTCATATCGCAAGCTCAGCTTTACCATTTGCTTTTCTATGAAGTGTGACATTTTGATTTCCTCTGCTTTCATTCCCCCACGGGCCGCTTTATACGCAAGACATGATGAAAGGAAAGCAGGTACAAGACAAAGACTTCCGATCCGAAAAAAGCCATGTAATTTCCTGCCGGATTCAAGGTGTGAGTGTGTTTGTGTGAGAGTTCACGTAGGCTGAGTTCATGCAAGTGATAAAGTGTGTGTGTGTACCAGGGCAGGGTTGGATGTTGCAGAGGGCTTCTTCAGTATGCAAACCCAGGCAGATGTCACCTCCGTAGGCAGGTGGAGGGTTGTTACAGGTGCGTGTGCGCATGTAGTGGCCTCCTCCGCATGTCACTGAGCATTTAGACCAAGGTGACCAGCACGACCAGCTCCCATCCACTGAAAGATAAGGAAAAGAGGACACTCAAATTACTGCTGCACTTGTGTCATGAATCATTTTGGGACTAGCATCTTACATTTCTTTCAGTAAATAGTGAAAACATTTTTCGGAATAATTTTTAGTGTGATTGCAACCCTAAGTGTGTAACAATAGTTAATATCGATAAAGGCAAATGTGTTTTGTCATTTTTTTTCTCTACACTTCTCACACTGTTGCTCAGCAAAGAGGAGTCATTCAGATAAACATGTTTAGTCATTAAATTTAAATGGGAAATATCATGGAAAACATGATTTAAAATAATACAAATAAAAGAGTTCATTTTAATATGAACACATACAGTAGCCTCATAACACAAATGATCTGCAAAAACAGGCCATTCAGAAGGCATCACATTTGTAATATCAGAACTATAATGATTTAGATATCAGAACCTATTCAATATTCAGCAGTCTGGTGGGGCTGTGACTCATTTCACATTTGAAGAGGCTAGCCAATCATAGCACAGCTAATTTACATTTAAAACTCTTAAAAGAACACTGGCCTGTTAAAAGGATGAGAGAGGGTAGAAAACAGTCACATAAACTAAATTGTCTATTGAAAAAAAAAAAAAAAAACAGTTAAAATTAGTCTTAGCTGGGTTTAGTTGATCTATTGGCTAGTTTTAGAGTTTTTTTTTTTCACTTTTCAGCTGACCAATCTGGGAGACCACATGAAATCAAGTCATCTTAGGCTGGTTTTCCAGCAGGGTTATGACTGTTGAAATACTGATTAGAAATGGACGTTGAGGGGGAAAAGTGAATATGCTCCATTTAATTTAAACAGATCCAAGAAATGTATTCATCTAGTACCACAATATGAATTAATGACACCACCCAAGTTACCTCTGATAAGATCATTACAATGAAATCATCTGGTGTCAAAACAAGCTAAATCCTACTGTGCTTGTGTCGTGAATGATTTTGGGAATAGCATCTGTCATTTCACAGTAAATAGAGAAAATAGAATAATAATATCGGAATAATTTTGAGTGTGATTGCAACTCTAAATGTGTAACAATAGTTTATATTGATAGAGACAAATGTGTTTTATGATATTTTTGCTCCACTGCTGCTCAGCAAAGAGGAATGATTCAGACTGAGCATTTTTAGTGTCATTAATATTAAATTGGACATATCATGGAAAACAGGATTTAAAATGAATAAAATATTACAAACAAAAGAGTTCAATTTAATATGTACATACTCCAATAACACAACCCTTTATTGAAAATGATCTGCATAAACAGGTAATTCAGAAGGCACCGCATTTGTAATATCAAAACTATTATGATTTAGATAACAGTACCTATTTAATATTCAGAAATTTTTTAAGAGGTTAGCCAACCATAGCACTAGTGTTGTTTTTGGCGGCCTGTTTTAATTAAAGGTTCGTTGACGACGATATTTAGTCATAATTTTCGTTGACGAAAGCAACACTACATAGCACAGCTCATTTACGTATAAAACTATGTTAACAGGGTGAGAAAAGGTAGAAAAGTGACAAAACTAAGAAACACAAACATAAAACTAAATAAATTCTCTGCTAAAAACGATGAGCATGAACGCAAGCGACTGAGCGGAGCACACACACGCATAGAGTGGGATAACACGCAGAGCGTCACACCACGTGAAAGTGAATCCTGAGCGGTGAACTCATTTTCGGCAGCCGGAATTTCAGTGCATCTCTAATTATTGGCGACATTAGAAATGGATATTATATAATAGCTGCTCTCGACAGGCGCGGCACCCCGGTTGGGAAACACTGTTCTAAATAATGCCGCGAGTGGGGCTTGAGGAAGTGACGTTGCCTGCGTCTGCGCAGTGCGACCTGATGCAGCCCCTGAAGTGAGACACGGGAAACAGAAATACTGCAAAATAATAATAATAACGCGACTAAACGAGACGAAATAACGTTATAACGTTATAACAGCTAGTTTTAGCTGGTCTGTTGATTAGTTTTAAAGAGGTTTTGGCCACTTTTCTGCTGGTTTTCAGCAGGGTTATTACTGTATTTGATCATGAAACATTGATTATAAGTAGACTTTGAGGGAAAAATGTAAATATGAATATCATTTGAATGAATGACATCACCCTAGTTACCTCTAATACGATCACTACAATGAAATCATCTGGTGTCAAAACCAGCTAAATCCAGATGCTAAAACTGCTGGGAATCTGGGGTGGATGAGGAGAGAGGCTGTTCACACAGTCTGCTCTGGAGCTCTGTTTCTCCCTCGCGCTCTCACTCTGACCCCTGCTCTAATTAATGAAGCTAAACGAACCATCAATTCACTCCCTCCCCTCTTCAGCGAGTGCCAAGTTCAGGGTCATCACCCGCGACAACTGGGGGAACAGAGAACAACTCACAAAACACTACGACTGTCTTGGCACTAATTAAAGGAAAACAACCATACCGAGTCTCATTTTACATTAGCATTAGCCGTCTGACAGGTTTGTGGAAGAGGGGTAAGAGCTTACATCACTGACATGAGTAGATTTTGGCTGTGTTTATTAGCATACTGATTACTGTATAGTGCACTATTGGCTTCTATAAAAAACTCTTTATGTTAAACGGTATACAGTATGTAACAAATATTTCAAAAATTCTATTACAAAATATTTAAAAACAGCATTATGGTAGTGTACATTTGTGCCATGACCTCACTGCACATTTAGTTAAAGGGGTCATATGATGCGATTTCATGTTTTCCTTTGGAAGTGTTTTTGGAGTGTTTAAAGCTGTTTGTGCATACAGAAGATCCGTAAAGTCGCAAAGATTAAAGTCTCAAACCCAAAGAGATATTCTTTATAAATGTGAACGCTCATCCACACCCTCCTAAAACGCCTCGTTCAAACACAGACTCAGGTAAACAATGAATTAATCTTTTCTGTTTCTTATTGTAGTTTTGTATTGTTTGTAGTGTGATCAACGTTTGCGTAAGTAGTAGACATATTAGGGAAGTAACACGTAACATTTTAATTATATTTTGTTAAAATGAACGAAATGACTCGAAAAAAGATTCGTTCATTTTGCTGAACGAGACTCAAAGGTCCAAGTTGGTAAAATGATCCGAACTTCCCATCACTACTGGCTGCAGACATGGGCTGCGTTCCAGTTCGTTTTTTTAATGCCCTTCACTCGATAACTTGCCTCCTTCTCGTTCACTTGGATGTACGTCATTGATTATGTTGCATGAGTGCCCATTAAAGGAAAACAACCATACCGAGTCTCATTTTACATTAGCATTAGCCGTCTGACAGGTTTGTGGAAGAGGGGTAAGAGCTTACATCACTGACATGAGTAGATTTTGGCTGTGTTTATTAGCATACTGATTACTGTATAGTGCACTATTGGCTTCTATAAAAAACTCTTTATGTTAAACGGTATACAGTATGTAACAAATATTTCAAAAATTCTATTACAAAATATTTAAAAACAGCATTATGGTAGTGTACATTTGTGCCATGACCTCACTGCACATTTAGTTAAAGGGGTCATATGATGCGATTTCATGTTTTCCTTTGGAAGTGTTTTTGGAGTGTTTAAAGCTGTTTGTGCATACAGAAGATCCGTAAAGTCGCAAAGATTAAAGTCTCAAACCCAAAGAGATATTCTTTATAAATGTGAACGCTCATCCACACCCTCCTAAAACGCCTCGTTCAAACACACCCCCACATATCTACTTCACTGTGTGGGAAGATTTGCATAACACCGCCCAAATATATACACAAAGAAAGAAGGCGTAACTTTTATTCTCGCTGTAGTATTGTTGCCGCTGCCGCCATGTCGTGGAGACGCTGTGTGTTTCGTTACGAAAGCCAAAATAATGTTCTTTTTAGCAACGTTATATTCATCACGTGACAGCCCCATAAGTTTAGCCTATGCAGTCTGAGCCGGAAAGAGAATTGATTAGTTCATCTCGAGTCTTCGGGTTTTTCGAGTAGATCGTTCATCACGTGACAGACCCATAAACCCAAACCCGAAGATTTGTCAGATAAGAGGTGGTGAGCTAATCATAGACTGAAGACCCAGGTAAACAATGAATTAATCTTTTCTGTTTCTTATAGCAGTTTTGTATTGTTTGTAGTGTGATCAACGTTTGCGTAAGTAGTAGACATATTAGGGAAGTAACACGTAACATTTTAATTATATTTTGTTAAAATGAACGAAATGACTCGAAAAAAGATTCGTTCATTTTGCTGAACGAGACTCAAAGGTCCAAGTTGGTAAAATGATCCGAACTTCCCATCACTACTGGCTGCAGACATGGGCTGCGTTCCAGTTCGTTTTTTTAATGCCCTTCACTCGATAACTTGCCTCCTTCTCGTTCACTTGGATGTACGTCATTGATTATGTTGCATGAGTGTCCACTACTGGCGGAACCCTTGGAATGGGCTGAACTGGAACGTCCTAAGCCCTTGATCACTTAGAATCTGCTATAGAGTTAGTTTATTGTTTACATTTTTCCCTTTACGAATTTGTTTGGTGCAGCATTCTATATGCATATAGGTATGTTTGGGCTGTTATAAATGTTTAAAAAAATCATTTATATATTATAGAGTTGTTTGGGGCAGGGATAAATTGAACGCGATCTGCGATGACGTCATAATCGTGTTGCATTGTGGTCTATAGAGTGGCCTGAATGGTGCATATGAAGCAGACTCGCTCCCTCGATCAAAATCAAGGGGTCGAGGGTATGTCCATATAAACTTCCCTCGTTCACTTCACGAAGTGGAACGCACTTCAAAATGGCAGGGAGGATTCCCCCGAGGGGAAGTGCTTAGGGAAGTTTGCGAGTGCGTGTCTAAAAGTGGAGTGGAACGCAGCCTAGGAGTCTTAGCTTAAAAGTGATTCAGGACCA
>NW_015624543.1:755704-763636 GCF_001515625.1 Sinocyclocheilus rhinocerous | reverse complement strand
AACTAGTTTAAAGGGGTCATATGATGCTATTTAAATTTTTCCTTTCTCTTTGGAGTGTTACAAGCTCTTGGTGCATAAAGAAGATCTGTAAAGTTGCAAAGACTAAAGTCTCAAACCCAAAGAGATATTCTTTATAAATGTGAACGCTCATCCACACCCTCCTAAAACGCCTCGTTCAAACACACCCCCACATATCTACTTCACTGTGTGGGAAGATTTGCATAACACCGCCCAAATATATACACAAAGAAAGAAGGCGTAACTTTTATTCTCGCTGTAGTATTGTTGCCGCTGCCGCCATGTCGTGGAGACGCTGTGTGTTTCGTTACGAAAGCCAAAATAATGTTCTTTTTAGCAACGTTATATGACTCCTTTAAGCAAATGACATCCAATTATTATCCAAGTAATAAGCAGTTATTATTATTAAGTTGAAGATGTAGAGAGAAACTTTCGCGTGCTCACAAGAAACTTTTCGCATGCGCACTAAAAACATTTTGCCAGCTCACGCGTTACAGTTCCAGTTGCGTCACTTCTGGAGAAGGGTCTGGCTGCTAGTGTTGGGTCGTTCTTGAACGATTCGTTCGTTTTGAGCGAATCTTTAATGTGACTCGGGAAGAACGAGTCATCTCGGGGAGTGATTCGTTCAGTCGCGCATGCGCAACATCCTATAGGTTCTGTACTGGAATTAGTCAAGTAGTTCACCTGGTTCGAGTCTTCGGTTTTTTCCGAGTCGTTCGTTCATCACGTGACAGCCCATAAGTTTACCCAAACCCGAAGATTTGTCAGATAAGAGGTGGTGAGCTAATCATAGACTGAAGACCCAGGTAAACAATGAATTAATCTTTTCTGTTTCTTATAGCAGTTTTGTATTGTTTGTAGTGTGATCAACGTTTGCGTAAGTAGTAGACATATTAGGGAAGTAACACGTAACATTTTAATTATATTTTGTTAAAATGAACGAAATGACTCGAAAAAAGATTCGTTCATTTTGCTGAACGAGACTCAAAGGTCCAAGTTGGTAAAATGATCCGAACTTCCCATCACTACTGGCTGCAGACATGGGCTGCGTTCCAGTTCGTTTTTTTAATGCCCTTCACTCGATAACTTGCCTCCTTCTCGTTCACTTGGATGTACGTCATTGATTATGTTGCATGAGTGTCCACTACTGGCGGAACCCTTGGAATGGGCTGAACTGGAACGTCCTAAGCCCTTGATCACTTAGAATCTGCTATAGAGTTAGTTTATTGTTTACATTTTTCCCTTTACGAATTTGTTTGGTGCAGCATTCTATATGCATATAGGTATGTTTGGGCTGTTATAAATGTTTAAAAAAATCATTTATATATTATAGAGTTGTTTGGGGCAGGGATAAATTGAACGCGATCTGCGATGACGTCATAATCGTGTTGCATTGTGGTCTATAGAGTGGCCTGAATGGTGCATATGAAGCAGACTCGCTCCCTCGATCAAAATCAAGGGGTCGAGGGTATGTCCATATAAACTTCCCTCGTTCACTTCACGAAGTGGAACGCACTTCAAAATGGCAGGGAGGATTCCCCCGAGGGGAAGTGCTTAGGGAAGTTCGCGAATGTGTGTCTAAAAGTGGAGTAGAACGCAGCCTCAGACTTGCATCAGACACCTGCGCTTCCGCAAGTGACGTCACTTGCATTTTTAAATTTAATTAATTCATTTATTTTTTATTGAATCTCTCAGAATTTTACAACAGTAGCTAGGTGGTGAAGACAAGAAAAAAGATAAAAAATTACAATGTCACTTGCAATCGCCACTTGCACTCTCTGCTACCTGCGACGTCACTTGCAATCGACACAAATGGTGTGTTGCCAGGTGAGGTGAGCTAATCATAGACTGAAGACCCAGGTAAACAATGAATTAATCTTTTCTGTTTCTTATAGCAGTTTTGTATTGTTTGTAGTGTGATCAACGTTTGCGTAAGTAGTAGACATATTAGGGAAGTAACACGTAACATTTTAATTATATTTTGTTAAAATGAACGAAATGACTCGAAAAAAGATTCGTTCATTTTGCTGAACGAGACTCAAAGGTCCAAGTTGGTAAAATGATCCGAACTTCCCATCACTACTGGCTGCAGACATGGGCTGCGTTCCAGTTCGTTTTTTTAATGCCCTTCACTCGATAACTTGCCTCCTTCTCGTTCACTTGGATGTACGTCATTGATTATGTTGCATGAGTGCCCACTACTGGCGGAACCCTTGGAATGGGCTGAACTGGAACGTCCTAAGCCCTTGATCACTTAGAATCTGCTATAGAGTTAGTTTATTGTTTACATTTTTCCCTTTACGAATTTGTTTGGTGCAGCATTCTATATGCATATAGGTATGTTTGGGCTGTTATAAATGTTTAAAAAAATCATTTATATATTATAGAGTTGTTTGGGGCAGGGATAAATTGAACGCGATCTGCGATGACGTCATAATCGTGTTGCATTGTGGTCTATAGAGTGGCCTGAATGGTGCATATGAAGCAGACTCGCTCCCTCGATCAAAATCAAGGGGTCGAGGGTATGTCCATATAAACTTCCCTCGTTCACTTCACGAAGTGGAACGCACTTCAAAATGGCAGGGAGGATTCCCCCGAGGGGAAGTGCTTAGGGAAGTTCGCGAATGTGTGTCTAAAAGTGGAGTAGAACGCAGCCTCAGACTTGCATCAGACACCTGCGCTTCCGCAAGTGACGTCACTTGCATTTTTAAATTTAATTAATTCATTTATTTTTTATTGAATCTCTCAGAATTTTACAACAGTAGCTAGGTGGTGAAGACAAGAAAAAAGATAAAAAATTACAATGTCACTTGCAATCGCCACTTGCACTCTCTGCTACCTGCGACGTCACTTGCAATCGACACAAATGGTGTGTTGCCAATGGAGACGAGACGCTGTAGTGGTTAAACGATTAAAACTAATTTTGTACCATAACGTACAGGGTCCTGCAAGTCACGTGTAGGAGAAAAAGACAAGACCCGCAAATCCGTGGCTACAGAACAGCAGAATATGAACACAATGCGCAAAGTCTCTCATTAAGCGTTTTCCTCCCGTAGAAAGCCATAAACACTTAATATGGCTTAATGTATTATTGCTATTAAAAGATTTGAAATTCGATATACAGTTTATTAATATAATGTCCTACTACAAGGCAAGCAGATGGCCAGTATATGAACACAACGTGCAACTTAACATATTGCGTTCTGAGCTCGTCTGCTTGCCTGTATGGATTTGGTCCTTTTGATGTCACTTTCTTAATGCATTTCTTAATGCGCAAGCATATCTGCTTGACTGTATTTAGTATGTATCAACAATAAGACTGAATTTGATCTTTATCATCTTAGTCCGTTATGCCACATTGCCGCATTTAGTGGTATGGTAGTAAAACACTATTTATATATACATATACATTATATTAATAAACTGTATATCGAATTTGATCTGTTAATAGCACTATCTTAATACATTAAGCCATATTAAGTGTTTATGGTTTTCTACGGGAGACATTGTGTTCATATTCGCATTGTGCTCATATTCTGCTGTTCTGTGGCCACAGATTTGCGGGTCTTGTCTTCTTCTCCTACAGGTGACTTGCAGGACCCTGTACGTTATGGTACTAAATTAGTTTTAATCGTTTAACCACTACAGCGTCTCGTCTCCATTGGCAACGCACCATTTGTTTCGATTGCAAGTGATGTCGCAGGTAGCGGAGAGTGCAAATGGCGATTGCAAGTGACACTGTAGGCTAATTTTGTTTATTTTTTCTTGTCTTCACCACCTGGCTACTGTTGTAAACTTCTGAGAGATTCAGTGTAAATAAATAAAATAAAAATAAAAATGAAAAAAAGATTGCAAGTGACGTCACTTGTGGAAGCGCAGGTGTCTGAGAGTGCAAGTCTGAAGGCCGTTCCACACTGAGCGTGATGCGAAAAAGCGAGGCAAATCGCCGACGAACAGTGCTTACACACCAAACGCGAAACGATTGTTCGCCTTCTGCTAATTCACACCTGCACGCAAGGTGGTGCCGACCAGCAATGAATTTTTCCTCAGATATGTATCTCATATATGGATTTAACATCGTCCACTGCTCAATATACAGCATTAAACTAATATAGCTAAATAAAGTTTGGTTCTACGCCAGAAACACAAATTATCCATAATGCTTACAAGAAAACATTGTAAAATATAAATAGAAGTATAATTAGCATCAAGCCACATTTGAAAATGTATGTAATTATTAATGTATTTGCTTAAAACACACTTTAAACCATCATCGAGTGCTTGTAATAACTCCCGATTGTGATCTATAGTTGATTTTGATTCTAGGCAGACACGCACACTGCTTATTGTCATAAACATCCTTTATTGTTATAAAAGGAGTGCAAGTGCATGTCTGCAGCCATACCCTATTGCACTTCTGCCATCTTACAATGAAGAAAACAATAGCATGGATGTGGATGAACTAACTGAGATCTATTTTAAACTTGGCTTTCAATACAAAGACATTGTTTCTGTTCTTGCATTCCGACACAAATATATCATTACTGAATGGCACAAGAACAGCTTTTTCCCTCAGGCTATATTCCTCCTGAACAATACATAACATCTCAGGACTGTACTTCTGTAAAATAGCACATTTGCACATTCATAATTCTGTCTATTTTCTCTATATGTTTATTACCATATAGCTATTATTTTTATTTATTTATTGTCTATTCTCTTTATTATTAGTGTTATATTTCATTTTATTAACTTGATTTATATGTATGTCTGCACAATGTCTGTACTTTCTCTACTGGAAGCTCCTGTCACCACAACGATTTCCTTGTGTGTGTAAAGACACTTGGCAATAAAGCTCTTTCTGATTCTGATTCTGACATTTAAAATGCATTTTGAGGTCTAGACGTGATTGGTACAGTAAAAAGTGCTCAAATTTTGGATTTCAATAGGGAAATATATATTGTCCCACATAAAACTTTAAATGCCAGTTAAAATATATGTATAGGTACGGCAAACTTGTTAAAATTGTCTTTTTTCACAAGATCAAAATATTCTTTATTAAACCACTTTGTCAGATTTAATGCATCTTTGCAGATTGTGGAGAAATGCTGAGTTTCTTCATTCAGTTCTAACAGCTCTTTTAGCGACTAGAGCTATATATGTAACAAAGCGTCTCGTTAAATAAAGGCACTTCAGTAAATTACAAATGAATACGGAGCTGGATTCAGCCTCATACTCCACAAACTGCTCTAACGAAATCCAAAATTAAAGCTCAATACACACAGCCGTATTGTGCCATTCAGCCCATTTCACAGCAAGGTTTCTCTGCCGCCACAGAGGATGCATTAAAGCGGACATAGGGCCGTGATATAAGTATACTGGACCCTTGAACTTGGCTTTATGGACCTGCCTTGAACTTGCCAAATGCACACAGTATTGTGCCATTAGCCCATTTCAAGGCACAGTTTCTCGGCTGTCTCAGGGTGCTTTAAAGCGGACATAAGGGCCGTGATATAGGTAGAAAAGCCCATTTTTGAGCAAACTGGTCTTTATTAAGCCATGTGCATCCATACTCTCATTTTCTTCACAGTAAAATTCCAGTGACGGACAGAGGAAATAGGATATTGTTCACATAAATCAGACATTGTAACGTGTGCACATGTGAAAAGTGTGAAATGTCAATAGTTTCTCATGAACACGCAAGTTTCTTGTGCAAAAGTCTGTTTATTTTTTATTTTTGCAAAGGTTTAGGGGCTCTGTAATGATGAATCTTTCCACCCTAAAAATTCTATATATTGCTAGAATATAAAGTGTGAGTTCTTTTTAGCCATGATAACGGTGTAGTGAAAATATGATATCGCACAACATATCTATGCGAGACCATATAAAAAATATTTCAGTCTTTCTATTTCAAAATTTCACATTTAATTCAATGTTACTTGTTGTTTCTTTGTGATTATTTGTGATATTTACTAGCAATTTCTGAGTGAGTGTAAGTAAATCCTACACCGAATTTTCCAGTGTATTTCATTCTAGCAGTATAAAAGATTTTTAAAACTAGTGCCCAATTTTGTTTTGGAAATCTCAAATGTACTTTTTCCTGTCTGTTGCCTTTGAAGTCACAGCTCAGAATAGTTGCTAGTAAAGGTTTTATAACTATATGTGTTGTTGACTGTATCTAAAAAAAAACAGAAAAGGTGACTTTTTTATATAAAAAACATAAGTAAACCAAATATTGCATTTTATCATCTGTTATAACTTCTCTATTGCGAAAAATGACAAATAAGCTCATGTCTGCCCCTGCGTGACTGATCATCTCATTTCACCCATTTCACATTTCACAGAAAAGATTCATTCATTTCAGAGCCTCTACCACACCAAGACCCCTGTCTGCCTCTCTCAAAACAAAATAATGCATCTCAAAGGTCTGACTTTGAACGTATAAAGATTTAGCTGGGCAAGAAGGAACCAATAAAAGACACAGTGAGAATATTGGTCACAGACAAGCTCCGGTTTAGAGACACTTATGGAGGTGTACCTCAATTTGATGTGTTCTTTTCCAAGCTTCCTGCTGGGATACGCTTGATGAAAGTCATCTGTATTATTCTGTCGTCGTCTGTACAAAGGAGCTATTGAATCTAAGCGCTACTAAAATGTTTCATTGGAAGTAGACAAGGACTGAATAAACTTAGTGAAGCACAGAGCACAGTTACTGATCAACAGTGCACTCACATAGTTTGCTGTACAATCTGTCATCTGCCGCTTTTATAAAATTTGCGCTGCGATTCCTGATCTGTTGCCAATTACTCCTACAGAGGAAAACATCAATAAGTCTAATCAGGTCTTAAAAGCCCTGGAGGACTTTGTTAATGAAACAGTCCTGCTGGTCTTGCTACTGTCACTTTACAGGAAATATGTGATTTCCTGTTAGAAAACAGCTGCTGTAAAATTAAGACTGAGGAGCAATTAGCTTTCCAGCATATCATGAAGAGCTATAAACTACAGTACGCCCTGCTTTGATGGTTTGGGAGACATTCATCTCCAAAAACAGGCTATTGATTAATTACGATTGCTAAACAAATTCCACCTTGCCTGATTGTGTCTTGTTCACCGTTAGGTATCATAAAATACCCAAGTAGCACATTTCCATTTAGACAGCATATTTCCAGCACACATAACGATGAGCGCTCATTTAATTAGAGAGCTTTTTCCCCTCCTTCAACTTTAGATAGGGTGTACACCATTGTCACAAGCCTTTTAATGACTGAATCCTGCTTTCCCGTCACTGCCGGTGTAATTGGCTTGAAATGTGATTACACACAACGATGCCACAGAGATTTCTCTCCATTTCCACCGGCAAATTGAGGTCCTAGCACCTTAAAACAGGGAGACTGTCTTCCACGTGTACAAATAATGCACACAAAAGTGGGTTGTGTCTTTCTTTTATCGCTCATTGATGTCTGGAATTCTTCTTTATTCCCTGCACACCAGTAACAAACTGAAAGAGGACAGTTTTTATGATTGTCTCCATGAAACATAGAAACATTTGTAGAGAGGAGTCTGTATTATATTTGTGTTGTATATAGGGTTGGGCACCGAAACCCGGTGCCTACCCGTATGTACTAGAACCGAATCAGAACGCAGATTTCGGTGCCACTTAAATGCTTGAGCGAAAGATTGAAATATTTGTTCTTCGAAATGGACGTAAGGATCACCGTCACCGCACGTGAAAAATAATTTCTCGACTGAGAAAATTCACGCACGTAAGTCGGAAAAGCTCTAATAATACAAATCCAACACATATTTGTAGTAACGCGAGTGTCCATGTTGTTTTCACATTCCAACTTAAAAGCACAACTCGGGAAATAAGAGCATCCGAGGAGCGCGTGAATGCAGTAATTACACTTGCTCTGA
>NW_015624543.1:745085-755392 GCF_001515625.1 Sinocyclocheilus rhinocerous | reverse complement strand
TCCAGTATGAATGAAACAGACATTAAATGTGTTTATAGCGCTCAATAATGGCCAATCCATCCTATTTTGGGTATTTATTTATTTATTTAAAGTATTGGTTCAGGCACCGTTTAGGCACCGGTACCGTTTTAAAAGTATCGATTTGGCACTGGTATCGTAAAAAACCCAAACGATACCCAACCCTAGTTGTATAAGAGTTTTCAAAGTAAACTCAGTATATGGGTGTACCTCTCATTGTCTGTTCTTTTTCAACCAAGTAAGTGTTGGTGCTCGACTGGAGGATATGTTAACCTCTTTCAGAAGATTTTCCACTAAGCTAAACTGCAATATAACTGGTACACAAACAAACAGCACATTTCTGTTCTCCTAATTCTAGTTTGAGAACTTATTTTAACATCTAAATAAAATTAATCATCACAAGCTGGCTTTGATTAAATGTTTTTACATACAGGCCCGGTTTCATAGACAGGGCTTAGCCTAAGCCAGGATTAGGCCATAGTTCAATTAGGACATTTAAGTAATTTTTATAAACATGCCTTAGAAAAAAGTATTACTGGTGTGCATCTTAAGACAAAACAAAGGCACTGACATGTTTTAAGATCAGTCAGTGCAAGTTTCTTTCAGTTGAAACAGCTCAGATTTACATTTTAGTCTAGGACTAGGCTTAAGCCTTGTCTGTGAAACCGGGGGACAGTATATTATGAACAAAATGTATAGTTATCAATTTAAATATATGATATTTTAAAAAAATTATAATTTAATTTCACACAACTGGATCATTCTGTGTAAGTGATAAAAATTTGGGGTCAATAAGATTTTTTTTTTTGAAAGAAATGAAAACTTATATTCTGCAAGGATGCATTACATTGACAAAAGTGTCAGTAAAGATTTTATAATGTTACAGAAGATTACTATTTTAAATAAACACTGATCATTTGAAACGTATTCTATTAATCAAATCATCAATCAAATAATAATAAAAAAATGTTTTCCACAAAAATATTAAGCAGCACAACTGTTTTCAACATTGATAATAATAAGAAATTTTTGTACCAAAATCAGCATCAAATCATCATATTAGAATAATTTCTGAAGGATCATGTGACAATGAGGACTGGAGTAATGGCTTCTGAAAATACAGATTTGATAGCACAAGAATAAACGGCACTTTAAAATATATTAAAATAGAAAACAGCTGTTTTAAATTGTAATAATATTCTGCAATTTACCTATTTTTATTGTAGTTTTTTGATCAAATAAATGCAGCTATGGTGGGCAAAATATAATTCTTTCAAAAACAAAAATCTTACTAACCCCATTTATTTATTGTTTTATTTATTTATTTATTATTATTATTACTTTTTTTGCATAACAAACTAAATTTCTAGTTATCAGTTCAAATAAACGATATTTATAAATGCAATTAATTTCAGACTGTGGAAAAAAGTGGATAAATCAGTGTCTGGAGAAGCTGTTTAAGTCACAAAACTATGAATAGAAAAAGTTGGAAAATGCATGAGGACTCAGGGGTACTAACCTGGACATGGCGTAGTATTGCACTCCTGGAACTCTTGGGCAGGACCGAGGCAGGTGATTCCTCCATATTTGGGTTTGGGGTTGGAGCAGGTGCGTTTGCGGTTTCGGACACCTGAGCTACAGTCCTGACTACATTGGCTCCAAGGCCCCCAGGCAGACCAGCCTCCATTTATGGTCAATCCAGTGATCCGTCCAGAACGCAGCAAATCTCCTAAAACAAGAATAAACACACACAAGACTAGGTCAAATAGAATCATGGGAATTTGATGCTCTTAAATAAACCCTGACAGGGCTTTCATTTCAGAATTTTCTGAGATTAATATTTCAAAAAATGTTTCAATCTATTATTTAAAAAAAAATCATCCATACTACCTGAACTATTTCAAAAGAATAGCTCAGACAGCAAAATGGATTTTCACATCATAGTTATCCATGCCATTCACAACTATTACAGCAGATACATTTATCTTATCAAACAGAGTGTTTTTGCCGCAGAGTATCTCTCTATCCGTCTGCACCGTGACCTCTGTGTTTGTACCTCTGACCTTGAGCGTGATCCATCTGTGACAGTCCCTGTGAGCCACAGCCATTTATCCATGCGACGGCGCTACATGGGTCGACCTATAATCTCTCCAGCACCACAGCACACAGCCCTCTCAAAGGTAATAGACTACTTCATAATCTACTCACACCTCAAAGCGGGGCGCCTGGCTCTGATGGCTAATGGCAAGGGAACACAGGTGTCAGTGCATGCTAGACCCGCAGGAAAACAAACCGTGCTGCGTTCAGTAACTTTAACCAAGAAATGACTGACTACATTGATTTTTACAAAAGTGTAAAGTCATATTATGGAATTGGATTTGACTTTGCTGTGCTTGCTGGTTGTTAAGATCCCATGCAAAGTGAAGAAGACAAATTGCGATTAAATACTTTAAAAAAGGCAACGCTAAAGCATACGCTCTGAACTTTCCTGACCCAGATTCTGTGATTTCTTAGACAATAGGATCAGCGGTATATCTGCCGAGTGAGATGGGTGGCATTATATGCTGCACAATCAAGGAAATGAATAGCTCTTGTGGATTAAGAGTGTGGCTTTTACGCAATTCCCCAGAGCTGTCGTAAACTGTCTGGCGGTCACCCGTGCTTATTAAAAGTTAGGGGGTGGGCAATTAGAATGGACTCCCTGATGGGTTTGCGTAGTGGGTGGTTAACGCCTCTGCAAATACATGTAATTACCATTGACATACAGCGTTCTAGCGTCGCAAGAGACACAAATGGTCAACTGAACAGTGTGGGGTGCTCATAAACACCAGGGTCCAAAAGTCTGAGACCACTGGTAAAAATGCTTCTCTTTGTTTTTATTTCTATTATATTTTAGGTATGCACGGTATCGAATTTTTGCCGATATCTGATATGCCGATATTTTTCAACTTAATTTGGCTGATACGGATATATTTCCTTTTGTTTGGAAACAACACCAAGTCTCTCCTGTGATTATAAACAAATTATATAAACAAAAACTTACTTGTTAGAATTAAGCCATTATCGGACGATTCTGATAACATTCCGATAATATCGTGCATCCCTACTCTATTTCATTTTTTTATTTAATATAATTTAATAATTGTAAAATTAAGATTTATATTAATTTGTATTTTTTTAAGTCTCAAATTATATTTTTTGTAATTAAATGTAATTTAACATTTTAAGTATAAATTACATTATTTGTACCTAATGAATACAATCTAACAGTTTTTAAATAAGTTATTATTAATTTGTAATTATCAAACATACATTTTTTAAATTTGTTAATTTTTTATTTTAATTTAATTAATTAGAAATTATATGAATTTGTAAATATTGACTATAATTTAATATTTTTAAAATAATACAATCATTCATACATTATTATTCATAATACATACATTCATGATTGAATATAATTTAACAGCTTTTTACATTAGAAATGACTAATTTGAAATTATTAAATCTAATTTAACAGATTTAAAAAAAATAAAACTACATGATTTGCAACTACTGAATGAATTCTAATAGCTTTTTAAATGAGAAATTGTAATTGCAATTATTAAATATAATTTAACAGTTTTCTAAAAATGACAAATAATATTTTTCTAATATTAAAACTAGTTTAATATTTTTTTATTAATTAATAATTATTTCACATTTATATTATATTATTTGTAATTAGCAAAAATAATTTGTTTTTAAAATACAAATTCAATTTATTTGTAATTATTAAAAAGAATCGTTTTAAATTACAAAATATAATGACACATTATCATAACAATTTGAAAGAACTGAACTGAAAAAAAAAATCATAATGTCTTTGGTTTGCGTCTGTTTTGCTTTAATAAAAGCAGCACTCGAGATGCATGAACTGCAAAAGTTTTAAATTTGCATTTAGTATAGGTTCAGTTTTAAATTACATTTTTAATCCCAGATTTTCAGATGTTCTCTCAGACTTTTGGGCCTGACTGTATAAGGTTGAGATTTTCTATTTTGTAACCAAGGACAGTTGTATTGCACCACAGAGAAATTTGCCAGCTGAGATCCTAAGGTCTGCAGAATCTGACACTGAGTGGGATTCTAACTGATGGCAGATCTGTGGGGAACCGACAGTAAATAGCCTTGGAGATATCAGCTGCTTCTCAGAGAAAAGGAGGTGGAAAGAAAGAAAAAAAAAGAGAGAGAAAGACAGAGATGAAGAGATGGAGCTGCCCGTGCAGCATGGTATTTAGATGAGAAAATAGTGCTAAAGTCACATGCTAAAATTATGTGCTATTGTTTCTGAGATAAATGAAGGCATCACTCATAGCCAAATTACAAACCTGGGCCATCATCAGTTACAGCCTCTGGCTTATGCTGCAAAGAATCTCAAGGTTTTAAGATAGCTTGACTGTTTGGCAGCATTTTCATTTTAGCCACTGCCATTACTCCAGCAAACAAATAGCTATAATGGTGCATGTATTGATTTTTATTGTACTGAAGGTTAAGTGTTAAACACTTGCACTAAAAGAAAAATGGTGCTGTATGGTAAAGAAAGCTACAGAGCTTTTTTTGTGTGCAAAAAATGTTGTTATCACCCTTTCAGTTTCTAAACTATAGCTCATGAAATTGCAAACTATTCCCTCATTTTCACAGTTTGTACCTCTTAATGTTTAAACTACCCAAATTGGATCGACTAATCAGTGGGTTGCCTGAACAACTATTAACATAATAACTACTTAATAATAATTAGGCTGGTCTGAGGTTCATATGACCCCGATCAGATATGTTTTTTTAGGGGTTAGGCGTATTAGAAACATTCTTGTTTAAAATGTTCAACAACAGCTAGATGGAGCAAAACAGCACAGAATGCAGGGGTCTCAAGATGTACTATTGTTGGACTGTTTTTAATTTGATATGGTTTTCTAAAAAATGTGGCAGGACACTCATAAAAACAGAGCAAGATGTGACAACAGACAAGGATACACAAAAGTTTGCGGTCGGAAAGATTTTTTAAATGTTTTTGAAAGACGTCTCTTGCACTAACTAAGGTGGTATTTGTTTGATCAAAAAATAAAAATGGTAATATGGTCAAATATTATTACAGTTTAAAATAGCTGTTTTATATTTTAATATATTGTCAAATGTAATTTATTCCTGTGATGCAAAGCTAAATTTTCAGTATCATTACTCCAGTCTTCAGTGTCACATGAACCTTCAGAAGAATCGTTCTAATATACAGATTTGGTGCTCAAGAAACATTTCTCGTTATGATCAATGCTGAAAACAGTTGTGCTGATTAATATTTTTGTGGAAACCATAAAACAATACCATTTAAAAGTAAATAAAAACAAACTATATAATAATAATAATAATAATTTTATTCAGCAAGAACGCAGTAAATTGATCAAAAGTGTCACACGATCCTTCAGAAATCATTTTAATATGCTGATTTGGTGCTCAATAAGCATTTCTTATTATTATCAATGTCGAAACAGTAATAGTTTTTTTCAGGATTCTTTGATAAACAGAATCTTCAAAAGAACAGCATTTATTTGAAATAGAAATCTTTTGTAAGCTTATAAATGTCTTAAACCAACTTTTGTCTGAATGCATATGGCTGTAGCAGTGGCATTTTACAGGGGATGAATTTAAAGATTTTTCAGAGTGTTTTTTTTTTTAACCATGTAATCTGTCTAAAAGCGAAAACCCAGCACGCTGTCTGCATGTTAACTTAAGCACTGCTGAAAATGTGTCAGATGACTAGATGATTGTCATCTGTACCTTGAATAATCTCAGAGGACAGAATTTTCAAACGTATAAACACTGGTAAATTTAACTGATGATCATCAAAGTTTGAACAAACACAGGCAGCAGTTTATCAAAGAAAGTGATGTTGATATCTGACAATGTTTTATATTTTTATTCAGGTTAATCTACTTATAATAATTAAGTAAACAGACTGCAGCTCACTGAATCAGTGAATAACGACCAGCTGCTGTGGACACTGATAATTTCTTTCATTGCTCTTAAAAAGACAGCAGAGAAATCAAGGAACCTTATCTGCACAAAGCCGATTTACATTTGCCTAACAAAAAAACGGACATCAAATGCATTTCCAATCTGAAAATGTCAGCCAGGGCTGATTCTGCTGATCTTGTTTCTTTCATACTGTTGATATTAGACAGAGAGAGAAGCTCAGACCTCAAAGCCTTGATAAAATAGCAACAAACACGTGACTTCTACTTGACAATGCCAAGGTGACTTCCAGAGACCTGCTCACTCAGTTCATCTACAGACAACTGAATGTCTTTGTGCTTTTATAAATAAATTTTACAAAATGAAAAGAGCCGATTTTAACATAATACATAGTAGGCTTCAAAGATTGGTATTAGCTAACCAGCTAAGCTAATTCTAAGTCAACAAGTAGCTTTGAGTGTCTTAACAACACGAGTATTGTGTTGACAATATTCTAGAACCCTTGATGTAACCACATACAGTCATTCCTCCACTTGAGATTGTTCCACATGAACACATGCAATGACACGCTGTGCTTTATCACCCTCTCTTTCACACAGGCATGGCTTATGGATTCAAATCGATATGGGCCAGCCGAGACATGAGGCTAAATCTTGGCCAAGTGGCAGCCCATTCATTTCAGAACTCATCTTCCCTTGTGGCTTCACTGACATCAACACACATCTTTAGTGTGGAGGTGATTATAGACTAGGCCTCCTCTGTACGATATGCAGTACATTAACAACTGTCCGAAAGCCCTTAGAAGAAACATCTGTCATGACGGGGCATGCAGCGGTGTAGCTGGGTGCGTCAAGCTAAATTATGGTTTAAATGCAGAAATTATTCATGTGTATGTTGGGCACTTAATATTTGTGAATGATACTGATGCAGCACTGGTGAATCATATGAGAGTCTGATGTGTCAGAGAAATACAGATCGCCGGGAATACTACAGAGAAATTTAAAACGAACTTTGCAGATGATGTTAACACCTCTAAAAATGGCTGTGTGTGTGTGTCTGTATATGCACGTATGTATATGTGAATGTAAAGAATTATCTTATGCTCACCAAGACTGGATTTAATTGATCAAAAACGCAGTAAAATCAGTAATATTTTGATATTTATTGAAATTTAAAATAACATAGCCATAACAGTTTTAATAGCCATTAGTCCAGTCATCAGTGTCACATGATCCTTCAGAAATTCTTTGAATATGCTGATCTGCAGCTCAAGAAACATTTTATATTACTGTCAATGTTGCTATGTTATGTTAAAATTCTTATTAATACCCATGTTGATTTTTTCAGGATTCTTAGATGAACAGAGTTCAAAATAAGTTCAAAAGTACAGCATTTATTTGAAATAAAATTTTTTTGTAACATTATAAATGTGTGTGTGTGTGTGTATATATGTATGTATAAGGCAGTCCTTAAAACGGAACTAAAAAAGTTTGAACTGTTACAGAAGATTTCGCCAGAAATCGATCCAGCAGTGTTCTATCACTTCACCACAGAGGTATCTGCTCAAGCATCGGTTCTGGCCACACACCAGCAACAATTAAACCGACTTACCTCGCTAACAGAGGAGATGGTAAAAGACCTTGCAAGCCCTTCGTCTGCAAGCACCCGAAGCCCACACCTCTCCTCCGAATCCACCGCTTCAAGCCCCGGTTTCACCTACCTCCACCGCCAGCCCTCGTTTGGCGTTCCCCGAGAAGTTTGATGGCTCACCCTCAAAATGTAAGGGTTTCCTACTCCAATGTTCCATGTTTGTTCACCAACATGGGTTATGTTGTATTCCACAGACGATAGTTGCATCGCATTTGTCTGTTCGCTTCTCACTGGAAGGGTGTTGGAGTGGGCTACCGCGGTGTGGAATGAGAATCAGGGTGTCTTTCCTTCCTTCTCGGCCTTCATCCAGCGGTTCAAGGAGGTGTTCGAACATTCCGCTGATGGAAAGGAGGCGGGCGAGCAGCTGTTATCGTTACGCCAGGGCAGAGGTTCGGCGTCGGATTACGCTCTCTCGTTCCGCACTCTCGCTGCACAAACAGGGTGGCCGGAGGATCCTCTCAAACTACACTTCCGCAGAGGTCTGAGCATAGAACTGCAGTCTGAATTAGCCTGTCGAGACGAGGGGAGATCCTTGAATCAATTAATCGAACTGGTCATTCGGATTGACAACCTCCTTCGCTCTCGTCGTCAGACTCGGCTCTCTTCGGCTCCAGTCGGTGCGTCATTGCCACTTCCTGACACAGAACCCATGCAGATCGGCGTTACTCATCTCAGAGGGAGGGAGAGAGAGAGACGCATTCGCCAGAATCTGTGCCTATACTGCGGACTATCTGGACACATGAGAGTTTCCTGTCCCACGCGGCCACCTCGCAATCTGTCTCCGGTGAGTCCGAATTTCAGTACTTCCACTGCTTTAGAGATTCCAGTCATCTTAAAATTTAATGGGCAGATCATGGAGGCTATGGTTTTGATAGACTCAGGGGCTGCAGGAAATTTCATTGATGCTAGTTTTGCCAAAACTCATAATATTCCTCTTGTTCCCTGTACGTCTCATGTGGCAGTGCTAGATGGCCGCCCGCTGGGCACTGGCCAAATCCAATTTACTACCACGGACCTTCAATTATGCACTGGAGCTCTTCACACCGAACTTATCCGCCTCTTCGTATTCCAATCCCCACGTACACCTGTCATTCTGGGACTGCTTACAACCTCATTCGCATCCGTGAGGGTGATGAATGGAAGACTGCTTTCTCTACCACAACTGGGCACTACGAGTATTTTGTTATGCCGTTCGGGCTTGCCAACAGTCCTTCAGTGTTCCAGGCCTTCATCAATGATGTGTTCAGAGACATGTTAAATCGCTGGGTCATTGTTTACATTGAAGACATCCTAATTTACTCAGACTCGTACGAGGATCATGTCAAGCATGTCCGGGCGGTCTTAAAACGTCTCATCAGCCACCAGCTATATGCAAAAGCGGAGAAGTGTGAGTTTCATCAGGAGACAGTATCATTCCTCGGATACGTGATCAGTTCAGGAGGGGTGGCCATGGACGACAAGAAGGTACGAGCCGTTGTCGACTGGTCTCTACCTGCCACCGTAAAGGAACTACAACGCTTCCTAGGATTTGCCAACTTCTATCGGAGATTCATTCGTAACTTCAGCACAGTGGCAGCTCCCATGACTTCTATGACTAAGAAGGGTAGTCAACGCCTCGAATGGTCCTCAGCAGCCCGTTCAGCCTTCCAGACCCTCAAGGAGAGATTTACAACCGCACCCATCTTGTACCATCCCGACCCAGAACGAGAGTTTATTGTGGAGGTGGACGCATCCAGCACGGGCATTGGGGCAGTTCTCTCTCAACGACATGGTAACCCGCCTAAGTTATATCCCTGCGCCTTTTATTCCCGGAAACTCAATCCCACCGAGCAGAATTACGATGTGGGCAACCGAGAACTTCTTGCCATGAAGGTCGCCTTTGAAGAGTGGCGTCACTGGCTCGAGGGAGCCAAACACCCCTTTATTGTACTCACCGATCACCGCAATCTGGAATATCTGAAATCAGCCAAAAGACTCAATCATAGACAGGCAAGATGGTCACTATTCTTCACCAGATTTGACTTCACAATAACCTACCGTCCAGGCTCTCAAAACACTAAGGCGGATGCCCTATCTATCTCGACTCTATGAATCGTCCACACTGTCTCCCAGTCAGGAATCCATCATTCCGGCTACCATCATTCTCGCACCCGTACAATGGGACATCATGACTGAGCCACTGCTCTTGAGACAGCCGAGGTCCTCTGCAGCTATGTATTCAGGTTTTACGGCCTTCCTGAAGACGTAGTCTCTGATCGGGGCCCCCAGTTCACCTCCCGAGTCTGGTCCGCTTTCTGCCGACAGCTCAACATCAATGTCAGTCTCACCTCCGGGTATCACCCACAGTCGAACGGTCAGGTGGAACGTCTAAATCAGGAACTCACTCGTTTCCTCCAATCATACTGCCATCGCAATCAGACCGACTGGAGCCGCTACTTACTATGGGCCGAGTATGCACAGAATTCACTCCGCAAACCTGCGACAGGTATCACCCCATTCCAATGTGTCCTGGGTTTCCAACCCCCATTATTCCCATGGTCCGGGGAACCATCAGAACTCCCGGCCGTTAACTCATGGCTACAACGAAGCGAGGAGATGTGGAATGAGGCTCATGTTCATCTCCAGAGAGCAGTCCA
>NW_015624543.1:735774-744686 GCF_001515625.1 Sinocyclocheilus rhinocerous | reverse complement strand
GTTTACGATTGCTTGCTGCCTACCTATTCTGACCCTGCCTGCCTTGTTTATTCTTGCCATTGCTTGTCTGCCGCCTGCCTCGACCCTGATTACGAACACTCTTTACGATTCTGCCCAGCCTTCGTTGTATCTGACGCCAGTTAATGATTTATGCCTGTCTGACCTGCCTTGTGAACTAATAAAGCTGCACATGGATCCTAACGCCACTGCCTCTTTGTTACATATACAGCATATATATACATATTTTATTTGAAATATCTTTTGTAACATTATAAATGTATTTATGAGTACTTTTGATCAAATTAATGCATCCTTCCTTAATAAAATTTATAAAAAATTATATATACATATATATATATACTGTACAGTACATGTTAATGTACAAAATTATATATATATACGCAACTCAACACTCTTTGCGTGAACATTTGGGCGGCATTATGCAAATATTTCCACATGGTGAGGTAGATATGTGGGGGCGTGTTAGAACGAGCCGTTTTAGGGGGGCGTGGCAGAGTCTTAACTTTGATAAAGAATATCTCTTTGGTTTTGAGACTTTAGTCTTTGCAACTTCAGGGATCTTATCTATGCACAATCAGCTTGTAACACTCCAAAGAGAAAGGAAAACTTGAAATCGCATCATATGACTCCTTTAACATATGGCTTTTAAAGAAAAATAAATCCTGATTGATTTCCTGTATTTCAGGTTTCAAATGGAAAAGCTGCATTTAAAAGCAACAAAAGACTTCCACAATCTGGCAAATTAAATGTTTCTGTGCTGTTCTTTATATGGCTCTGAATAGTTTTTTGTTTTAGTCATTTTAGCTCACTTGCTCATAAAACGAAATGGAAATTAGTGAGATGGAAAATCAAAGAAAAATAGCCTAAAAAGAGCTTTGTGTGTGGCATCTCTTAGTGAATGTCTGTTGAAGATCAGAGCTTGACTGTAGAATATGAGTGTCTATAAACATCATTTAAAAACATACCGTTTTCGCTGCATATCCATCTAATATCTTGGCACCACTTTGATTCCCATAACTCAGTTCACAGCTTGTTTACAAACCGCAGCTAGTTCACAGATGTGAAACCTAATGGAGGGAGGTAAATAAATAAAATTAAGTGCAAGTTGTTGCACTTTGCCAGACAGGAAGACCCCCGACCACTGAAAGAAATCACATTCACTGATTTGACTTCATTAGCATGTTCCTCGTGTCTCTCTGAGGCAGAATGCAGCCAAGTGCACTTGTGTTGGGTGAGACAACACTCCAAAAACTGATGTAGTGAACCCACATAGATGAGAGAAAGAGAGAGAGAGAGTGAAAGAAAGAGAGAAGCACTAAAGTACATCATGTTGTCTTTCCACTGATGGACAAATAGATCAAGTGGCTTCACTATGGGCTCACTTCATCAAAGACACAGGGAGAAAAGCAAGATGAGAGCAGAAAAAAGGAAAAAGCTGAGTGACAAATGAAGAATCACAGGCAAGAGAGACAGAATGAGATCTCACCATCTGTGGAGCATCCCGTGGAACCGTCGCTGGAGCAGTACC
Source organism: Sinocyclocheilus rhinocerous (assembly GCF_001515625.1). Classification (NCBI taxonomy): domain Eukaryota; kingdom Metazoa; phylum Chordata; class Actinopteri; order Cypriniformes; family Cyprinidae; genus Sinocyclocheilus; species Sinocyclocheilus rhinocerous. The sequence continues at coordinate 743,137 of NW_015624543.1, read as the reverse complement.
TCATCTCAATCCGCTGTCTCCCTACTTCCAGCAGGCTGGGCTCTGGTACTCTCGCCTTACAGGTGTACCTGAACCGCTGCTCATAGTGCCCGCCATTATCTGAGATATTCACTGGCGTCCATGGGGTCCAGGGAGTGGTCTTCTTTAGATCCGGGCAAGGGAGGGTATTACAAGACTGGAATTCCTAAATACAAACCAGCAAAATATATGATACATTTATATATTACAATTTATTTATAATTCATATTCATAATATAAAATTCATATTATATCATTTTTTGTTTTTACTTTATATAAAACATGATTATACATACAATATGTATACATATTAATACATATACATATTTATAATATGTGACCTTGGACCACAAAACCAGTCATAAGGGTCAATTTTTTTAAATTGAGATTTATACATCATCTGAAAGCTGAATAAATGAGCTTTCCATTGATGTATGGTTTGTTATGATAGGACAAAATTAGGCTGAGATACAACTATTTGAATATCTGGAATCTGAGGGTGCAAAAAAAACAAAAAAAATCAAAATATTGAGAAAATCGCCTTTAAAGTTGTCCAAAATGAAGTCCTTAGCAATGCAAATTACTAATGACAATACATTTTAGATATATTTATGGTAGGAAATTTACAAAATATCTTCATGGAACATGATCTTTACTTAATATCCGAATGTTTTTTGGCATAAAAGAAAAATCAATCATTTTGACCCATACAATCTATTTTTGGCTATTGCTACAAATATACCCATGCTACTTATGACTGGTTTTGTGGTCCAGGGTCACATATTTTAATAGTATTTCATATCTTCTATATTTATGACTTATAAAATATATATTGAATACATTTTATTTTTTAATTAATATAAAAAAAAATTCATAAAGAATATATATATGCATTTATTTGAAATACAGCAATATTGTGAAATATTATTACAATTTAAAATTAATGCAATTACTCCAGTTTTATTACATTACACTACAATTATTATAGGTACTCAATTATTATTATTGTTATTTTAATTTAAATATTGTTTTTTATTATAAATGTTGAAAACAGTTTTTGCTGCTAAATATGTTTGTGGAAATCATGATACATTTTATTTCTTTTGAAAATGTAAAAGAACAGTGATAGATAGATAGATAGATAGATCATGTGACACTGAAGACTGAAGTAATATATATATATATATATATATATACAGTGGAATGGCAGAGGATCGCCAAATCCAGGTGTGAAAAACTTGTTGGATCTTTCCCAAAAAGACTCATGGCTGTATTGGATCAAAAGGGTGCTTCTACTAAATATTGAGCAAAGGGTCTGAATACTTAGGACTTGTGATATTTCAGTTTTTCTTTTTTAATTAATCTGCAAAAATGTCAACAATTCTGTGTTTTTCTGTCAATATGGGGTGCTGTGTGTACATTAATGAGGAAAAAAAATTAACTTAAATGATTTTAGCAAATGGCTGCAATATAACAAAGAGTGAAAAATTTAAGGGGGTCTGAATACTTTCCGTACCCACTGTATACACATAAATTTTTTTCTTTTTCTTTTTTTTTAAAACGGAGAATGTTATTTGTTGCAGGCATATGAAATATATCCATTGCGCTCTTTGCTGAACATGGCAAGTCGCAAACAAGTCAAGCAGAAAAGGTCATTGATCAAGTTTAATTTATGGCCCGTGAGGAGAAAAAGGCTCTGAAATGAGGGAATAAATAAGGAGTGCATTTTACACAAGCTAAAATGACATTTCGACTGGAATGGAAGCTCAAAGGACTGACAAAAAGACAAAATTGTCACTGGCATGGGACAGTTCAAATGAGCGCTGTCTGTTCTAACATCTAGTCCTAGTTCAGTGGGAGCTTGCGGCAAATCTAACCTCTTAAATTCCCGATTGTTTTATTGCATTTCTATAATTGATATGACATATACACTGCCTATATCCTTGATCTGTACCAGCAGTTATACCAATGTACCAATGTCTAGCACTTGAGGCAGTCCGATTCATGTCCTGACACCTTAATAAATTCGCCTGAAACAAGGAGCTATAGATTTCCTGTAAATCATATGTGTTCATTTGGTGGAGTGGAGAGCTGTGTCCATTCTCACTGCATTTATTTATGCTTAATAGACCTTGAATGACTGCCAGACCTTGGCAAAATAAGATAAAAGTCCTTTTTGTTCATCCGTCAATCTGTCAGACAGAAGGAGAGCTGATGTGAAGCGCTCAGACGGCTGTCTACTTCACCTCCCCTGCCTCAACTCGTTTCTTCTCACCTCCTTTCTCCCAAGGACGGGGAGCAGCCGAGGTTAAAGATATGGAAAAGTTTAGTCATTGTTTGCTGTGCGGTCTGACCATCTATTTTTGTTTACGCACTCTCTTTGTTAATATTTTATAATGGTTTATAAATATGATGAAATGAAATCAGCGGACTCAATGCTTTTTACTTCACTGAGCATCAACACATCAGCTAGAAAGGCTCTAACACAGAGATTTTTGCAGTATGTTTTCTCAGAGACAAAGGAGGGCATTGGGTGTTAGTGTTGTACTTGTGTGACTACGCATAGTGAAATGTTCATGCTAGGCTGCACTCTCTCAGAGCACAAAAGCAAAACGAGTTACCCAATAATTACATGGTTCCATTAAACATTCAACGTCTTGATGCCTCCACAAACTAACAAACTACAGCTACAAGCTGTATTAAGTCTATATAATTATGTAAACATGCCATTAAAATATTAAAGAACCTGGTTCTTTAGTTTCAGCTTTTCATCACTGTGAGAGACAAATATGATGGAAAAAAGTTTTTAGCACATTACATTTATTTGAAATAAATGATATAATGTATATTTACTTATGTGTGGGTAAACACACACACGCACGCACGCACGCACACACACACACACACACACAGGTTTGTTTTTGTGAATTGTGGGGACATTCCATAGGCGTAATGGTTTTTATACTGTACAAACTGTATTTTCTACTGCCGTACACCAACCCTACACCTAAACCTACCCCTTACAGGAAACTTTCTGCATTTTTAGATTTTCAAAAAAACTCATTCTGAATGATTTATAAGCCTTCTGAAATATGGGGACACTCAGTGTCCTCATAAATCACCTTCTCATTGTAATACCTACGTCATACCCATGTCATTATACAAATTTGTGTCCTCATATGTCACAAAAACGCGCACACACACACACACACACACACACTATATGTACTTTACAAAAATATGCAGTGATATTTATTTACATAAAAATACATAAATTATGGACAGAAACTGAAACTCATTGCATAAGCTGTATTAAACTTCTAATTTAATGATTCATTAAATAAATGCAATGATTTAATGATAATTAGGCATTATTTATGGAATTGTAATGTTCTATGTTGAATAAAATAAAATATTTCTTTCTAAAGCTACTTTTTGTAATGTCTATTTGATGCTTTTCTCAAACAACACAATAATGAATTTATAAATAATAAAACATGGAATTTATTATAGAATTATTATAGAATTTATATAAAATATATAATTATAAATGCTGTTCTTTATATAGAATATGTAAGCATTAATTTGATTAAAAATACAGTAAAAACAGCAATATTGTGAAATATTATTATAATTTTAAATCAGTGCCATTACCCCAGTCTTCAGTGTCACATGATCCTTCAGAAATCATTCTAATATGCTGAATATTATAGCAAATATTACTGGTTGTCTAAAAAACAGTATTAAAATAAATAAACCAATCTCACACACACACACACACACACACACACACTTAATTTTTTTGTGTAATAGTGTATAAATAATTAAACTTCTAATTTAATGATTCATTAAATACATTTAATAATTTAATGATAATTAGGCATTATTTATGCAATTGTGTGTCTTTATTAATTTCTTCCAAATATATATTAAAACCCATCCGAAGCCCATAAAAAACCCTGCATCCCATTTCTCTACGATGACTGTGCAGTATGGGTATTAATTTACCTGACGCTGTGGTCATATAGAGACAAGTTTTCTCCAGGGAATTTGAACATTCCCAAATGACAGCATTTTTTCATCAGGCCCCCTGATGGAGTGTATCATGCTCCGTAGTCTTGCTTGACTGATTGCGCACTTTTCTGTACTAATAATTGAGTCTATTTGTCTTGGTGGTCCATTGTGGAACGGCCAGACGGCGTGTCTCAGGTGAACCGCCGGTAATGAATGCAATCAGCGACACCTGCGTAATGGATTGGAGTTTGTTGTTTTCTGTAAAACATACTAGAAGCTGCGTATCTCAGTGGAGTCGGGGGCATTCAGTCAAAGATGTGAGGCGTAGAACGGCCAATTACGATCAACACACACGTACTTGCTGATACGCTGTATTTTTGTGAAGACACAGTGGATTGAGGGTTGTGTGTGTGTGCAGAGTGGATGTAATGATGTTAGAAGGCTCCAGAGAGCGTGGGTGGGATTACTCATTAGTCAGCAGATGCCTGGAGACTGAACAGGGACCAGCAGACCTTCGTACGGGGCATCCCCTAACCCCTGTCTCCACTACCCATAACGCATTAGTGACAGACGAGAACTTTAGGTAATACAGTAATTCTGAGGATGAAAAACATACTTGGGGAGTGCGAAGTCTGAAAAAGATGGAGAGAGTGGGGGATAATGAATAGACTGTCGGCGGACAACAAGAATGGAACAATAGAGAATTAGGGAAAGGAAGAGGCAGATAAAGTGAGATGGATGGAGAATTATAGAAATGAAAATCATGAGCAGGATGAGTAATGATAGAGGAGTGGGAAAGAGCGCAAACAATCCGAGAGGGTGTATTATCCACACATAACATCATTATCGACAAAAAAAACAAAAACATGATTGATTTTGCTCGGTTTAGGTCATGTCAAATTTTCAAATTTAAGACATCATGGGAGGGCCGGTACGCAAGTATCAGGCTGCGTACATCAACACATCAGTAACCGTTAAAAATCACCATTATGATGTGCTGCTCATACGTAGGCGTTCGCCCAGCTGGTGAGAACATCTACCTCACTGAATCCAATGTAGCATCAGCACGTCAGCTGATGTGTTTGAGTGCATTCTGCTGCATTATCTCTTTCACCTAATGCCCTCAAAGTGAGATTTTTGCAGTGATGCTTTGCAGCGAATGAAACTTTATGAATGTTATGAATACACACGCGTCTGGTTTGCTATCCTTGTGGGGACTCTCCATAGGCGTAATGGTTTTTCTACTGTACAGACCGTATATTCTATCGCCCTACACCAACTCTACACCTAAACCTACCCCTTACAGGAAACTTTGTGCATTTTTAGATTTTCAAAAAACTTAATTCTGTGTGATTTATTAGCTTGTTTACCCGTGGGGACCTCAATTTAGGTCCCCACCGTGACACGAGTCCCCATGAGTCCCCATGTGTGTATTCAGGTTTAAGTCCCCACCAGAATAGAAAAACAGGTACACACACACACACACACACACAAATTCAAAAAGTCTAAATCAACTGAAATATTAAAAACTAATATTTATTTTATTTCCCCCTCAATAACTGATTGATGATGATCGATGTACTGATTGATGTACACTGTACATTAAAGAGTCTTCGTGAACATATCTGAAGATTTCGACGGAGAGGATGACTTGTAATTTTTTGGCCAGCCTTACTTATTTGAACCAGAATATACACTACGTCAGAACGCAGGTTCCTGCGACAGCAGCAGGAGCTAAACGCATGTGAATGTGTGTCAAAGACTGACATGGAAGAGAAGAAATTGTTGAATGAAGTCGTTATTTTTGTTTTCTTTGCGAACAAAAAGTATTATCGTAGCTTCATAAAATTACAGTTAAATCACTGATGTCCTGATGTCCTTACAACCTTTCTGGGCCTGGGAACTTTTCAGTTGCATTGCTGTCTATGCAGGGTCAGAAAGCTCTCAGATTTCATCAAAAATATCTTGTGTTCCGAAGATGAACAAAGGTCTTACGGGTTTGGAACGACAAGAGGATCAGTAATTAATGACAGAAATTTCATTTTTGTATGAACTATCCCTTTATAAATCACAGACTAAATCCTAATATAAAAAATATATATAATATAATATTTTATAATATAATATAATATAGACATTTGTAATATACAGATTTAATATTGTAAAAAAGTATTACATATATATATATATTGTATATATTTTAATTTATAATGCATTATTATATAAAATCTATATGATAATATCACGCTTCAAACCCCTGAGAGCACACTATCTGTGATGAGAAGTTAACTCATCATTTGTATATTTTCATGTCTGGGAAAAATTGGGGATTAAACGGGTTAAAATGCGTTTTAAACATAAAGTTAAGTGTTTTTTTACTCTTGGTAATTTAATAATTTCATAAATTTCATAATTTAAAAATATAGTGCAGAAGTATCGAATCGGTATCGATATCGACGATACTGCCTTGAAAAATATCGGTATCGTATCGAAAACAAAATAAGGGGTATCGCCCATCCCTAGTTAACTGAAATACTCAGGTTTCCACTTGCAAGACTCTTGAACTGGTGAATTCAGAGTGGATGGAAGAGGACGATCTGAAGTTACATTTCACAAAAAGTGCAATATTATTTAGAATGCATGATTAGCTGACATCATGCATTCTAAAAAGAGAAAACTTTTGGTATAAGACACCTTATTTTTGCCGTTACATACATCTAATTAACACTGAGAAAAGAGGAAAAAAGCCTTACATTTTTACACTTAACACGGCACTTCACATATTCACATATTTTCAGCAGTGTTGATTCTGAAAATACACTTGCCCTAAGACAAAGTGACGGCAATGTTTGAGTCTGATTATCAAAGCATCATTACACTGAACATATGAATGACCTCACAAACAGACAACCTATTAAGGGATTTCAGGTACTCATTATTATTTTTCTGTCTACTCTGACACCTGGCTACATTCACGTGGGCTTTATCACTATCATTACATAGAGGTTACAAGCACTGTGACAAACGAACCCCGTGTAAAATTACCAGCTGACTGACGGATCATGTTTTTATTGTATCTGACAAAACAACCACCAACTAGTATTTAAAAAGGGAATTTTTCAGAAAACGATAACAGCTGTTTGCACGTATGGGCCATGCCAGAGTCTGGCAATCATCAGTAACAGAAAATAATATGAAGCTTGCTTATTAAAGCATCTGTTCTAAGTATTACCTCTTTGAATACATCAGCAGCTCACCAGATATGTAACTTTGTGCTCATATGGCACAAAAATAGCACACAAATCCAAATCAGGCAATGCACCCCCCTGGT
>NW_015624543.1:715839-735764 GCF_001515625.1 Sinocyclocheilus rhinocerous | reverse complement strand
TTTCTTATATATATATATATATATATATATATCGACATGATGTTGCTGCCCTCACAGCCTCTGTGGCATTCCAAGCATACTTCAGTGTGTTGGTGTTTTTGGTGTCGTCTACATTGTGATGGATCTCAGGCAGCTGGCCTTGAGGCTAAACAAGCACACAATTTGACAGAGCATTACCATTAGGACTCACAGGAACGTCTGAACTTTCTCTTAAGCCATTGTGTCTCCCAGGTGCCATTGATTAAGCGGCAAAGATCGAAACGATTGACAGCCTTGATTTCTAAACTGGACAGATGTTATTATTCCTTACAAATAAATTTAAATAGCAAATGAACTATTTAAAGCTGTTCCAGATTCTCTAAATCACCCAAACCACTTCCACGAATGGCATGAAAAGTGAACCGTGGTCATGTGAGGTGGACTTATTCTAAACTAGCAGCGAGTGGGTGACTGGTTTTAAAAGTAGAGAAAGAATATCACAGCTAACTCATGAGTGGAAAATCCCAGCTTACTCTTGCAATGCTAATATACAGTACATGGAAAGCTCCTCCCACCTTTCCAAAGGAGGAAATTCATTTTGGGATTGCAGATATATATGCAGGTATGTTCACTACTATTCAAAAGTTTGGGGTGTAAAAAAAATCTTTAATGTTTCTGAAAGTCTCTTATGCTCACCAAGGCTGCATTTATTTAATAAAAATAACAGTAAAAACAGTATTGTAAAATATTATTACAATTTAAAATAACAATTTTAATTTTCAATTTTAATATATCTTAAAATGTAATTTATTCCGGTGATGGCAAAGCTGAATTTTCAGCAGTCATTGCTCCAGTCTTCAGTATCACATGATTACTTTTGACCAATTTAATGTGTCCTTGCTGAATAAAAGTATTTCAGTCCTGACAACTCTTGGGATAGATTGTAAAATCTTTATTAATATAAATAGAACGTGCATAGGTTTGGTCTTGGCGGACCAGATCTGCTGCTGCTGCTGCAGAGCAAGTAGACTTGCTTCTGCTAAATGCTTGGATCATAAAATTAAGGAATCATGCTGCTGCTGCTAGAGAGAGGAAGATTCCCGGAGCTGATCTAGGCAGGTGGTGCTGGGGAGGCGGTGGGCTAAGATGAGGGCACGTATAGCGATTGTATAGGTATACGGTAAGGAGTACGTAAATCTGATTGGCTGGGAACATTGAATTGAATGAACCAATTAGAACACAAGTAGAGTTTCATGGCTGAACTATTCATTAATTTCTGTAATTTAAAAAAATAAAAAAATTAAATGCTAGATTAGATATAAATCCACAGGAAAAAGGGTGCAACTTGTCTGGACTGGAATTATGTGAACAGGACACTGTTTTAGACTTTATTTTACATGTTTTGCCTACACTAATCATGCAACTTAAATATAAGATATAAATAGTTAAAATAACTTGCACATCATAGGGTAGGCCATGATGCTTCTGCTCTTAAGTTTAGTAATATTTTAGCAATAAAGCCAATTTATAAACACTGAACACACTTTTCATGTCCTGAGGTGCTCAAATCAGAAAAGGTCTCATAAACCAATTGAGTAATAATATGAAAGTGACATACAACGCTGCATCCAGGGCATTCGTTTCCATTCTCGCACGTTCGTCGTCGCGACTGGATCCCACCGCCACATGGAACTGTGCAACGTTCCCATGGAGACCATGCTGACCAATAGACATGTGGGGGGCAGGGCAGGTGCTCATTGCAGTATCTAAAACAGATTAAAACAAACATTTCAGCATGCAAATAAACATTTATTCACAAACTCATCTCCTAGTTATTCACTCAAACATCCTGATTATGCAATAAAAACAATGGCCTCAATAATTTAATATGAATCCTCTGAAGCACGAATTATTAAATCAAAAAGAAAAAATATATATTTTTACTTCAAAGTAAGAATATAATAATTTTCAATCTCTTTCTCCCCCGAAATGATAGTACACCATAATAGAAACTAATGGTAAACATTTCAGAAGTACTTGGTGCATCAAGTCATGGTGAATTCATGTTGAAATATAAAAGAGCCATTAAAAAATCCATGCGTTTAACAAAACAAGTTTTACCTTTGAACAAGGAAAAAAATATTTAACTAACTCAGGTAGGAACAGCAAACAAGAGATAATGACTGGCTAGCAGTTGTGTAGGTCTCCAAAGACAGGAAATGCCTAGGTTAACCTTAGTGTAATGAGCACTGATGGAGCTGTATCTTATCTAAATGAGGTCTGCAGGCAGAGGGGGTTTTCTGGGCCCGTTGTATGAGTAGTTGTAATTGAAAAGTAGTTGGTATAAAGGTAATTGGTATAAAGCATGATGATTGGACACACAAACTCAATCATTCCAGCTTTCATGTGGTCTCACTGCAATCAGATCTTTGAAAGGAAGCGAATAATAAATGAAGTCAGCTTCCTTTTGAAGATACGGTCATAATCAGAACAAAGGCTCGGAAAATGAATCAAAAAATAACCTCAACCATCCTGAGCCTGTGATGACCCCGAACCAGAAAAAATGAGCACAGATGTAAGCAGCATACAAATAAAGCAGGAAAACAAATTCTTACTGATTTTAAGTGCTAAAAACACATAAAATCCAAAAGTTAACTGAAATCATATTCATTTTATTTTATCCCCCCTATACACTTTTGTATGAAACATTTCCAGGCAAAAAATGTCCTCTTAACTATTCACAATTGATTTTAACCAGGTGGTAATGCTATGGCTTGAGTATTTAAATGAAGCCACTGCCATTCTTTTCACTACAGACATCTCTTTTTTATGTAAATTAGACTGATTATAGTTTGCAATTTATTAACAAAATTTATATTTGCCTGCCGAAATTAACGCCACACTCTTCCAGCGAAAAGAAAATGTTTGTATGAGGAAAGAAAATCATGGTATAGCCTTCCATATGGGCAATATTTATCTGTAGAACTGTAGAACTCTCCGGGGAAATTACACAAGGTGCATTTTTATTTTCTTGTGCCTGCAACCACTTTCTTCAAAAGAGATGTCTGATGATATGTGTATATGTGCAAATTAGAAAATAAGAGAATATTATCAGTTTCAAATATGAAAAAGAAAAAGTATCCAAAAATAGGAAGCAGTACACATTCCCATTAGAGAACTACTGATCAGGGCAACTTGTTGTGATGTAGCGTGCAATAAAAAAGTTGAGAGATCCATATAAGAAAGATTTATAGACAAGGGAAACCCACTGCCAATTTGCATATGCAAATACTGTTCATTCAAATTGGATTTGCTAAGTTTAACAAGTTTGCCCCTGTTCTGGCACAAAAAAAGGGGAAAGAAACAAACGATCAAAGGAACAAGAAGTGGTAATTAATAGCACATTTGAGATGGTGTATGAAGAGAATGAGGGAGCATGTAAAAAACACCATTTATCAAATGGATTTCAAGCAGAACAAAGTACTGGAGTGTTACGACAACAGTTCTTTTGCCTGCAGGCGTTCCGTCTTGTTTTAGAGAGTTTCTGAGCACAAATGGATGGGAGTTGCTGGCTCTGCGTTTACAGACACCCTGTGCCAGGATAGATATATGGCTCCGGACCAGTGCTGGATTATGGACCAGGCCAGTGGGGCCACTCTCAGGGACCTCCAAAGCCTCAGGCTGCATGACCTGAGACTTGAGACTTACAGAGAGAGTTGGTCACTAGGCTCCAAGCCCCTGAGTGCGTAACGTTCCTTGTCCAACAAAAGGGTGCTGGTGCCAGAGCCAATGCAGGCATGGAACATGTTCTTTTCATTTATATACTATGTACAGGATAATAACATATAATATTAAGAAATATTATTTATATGAAATATGTACACTACTGTTTAAAGTTTGGGGTCAGTAAAGCCAAGTACACACTACAGGATTTTATGCCCGATTTAAGCCGGATTTTCAAGTCAACGAGCTCGCGGACAGGTCAGGCTGTGATTGGGGGAAAATCGGCGGGTGATCAGCGCTCGGCAGTCTTTATGTGTGAACTACTCAACGATGCATCAAAGAGGCTCACTGACAAACAAATATCTAGCATGTTAAATATCTGGACCGGTCGGCCGACTCAACATCACGTGGTGTCAGCTGATCTAGAATGATTTCTGAACAACAAAAGGGTGAGTAAATGAGGAAAGAACATTTATTTTTGACTGAAGCATCACTTTAGCTGACTCTCGCACTCTTTCTTTTTCTTTCTTTCTCTTTCCCTCACTGAGGACATCTCATGGTAACTGACCCACAGCAGAGTTGCGTGCTGAGGACTTTGCCATCTGGCAGCATGTGCGCAAACAGGGAATAAAGTGTGACTGTACATATGAGCTGAATACCTCTGAACAGATGCCCAATGGCTGAGCAGGACTTACAGAAAAAAATTTCCCCGCAGCACTAACAAGTGAATCCAAACTTCTTTCAATATCGGACAAAAGACCCCGAACTATAGAGATTTTGCTGTAGCCCAAGTAGAACAAAAACAGGAATGTTACTTTCTTCTTTTGGTCCGAAGCAGGGTCCTGCTAAGGGAACTGACAAAGCACTTTTGAGCTATTAACTCGGCTCCCTTCAACCTTAAATGAAAACTGTGGGCCCTGACGCGCTCCCCGGATATGTTTTCACAGCCATTATGCACCGCTGGGCTGGTCGAGGTGTTGTATTAGAGTGGATGGGTGGTGTGAAAAACTCGCAGGGGCTTGTAGACTAGTTAGACTAAAGCCAAACTCAAAGCTTGCACCAGAACTTTTCTGCTGATTATTCACAGCCTTTATGCTCAGACACCTAAGGGCATCAAGTGCCCCAGCGCCTTGAATAAAGAGTGTAAGTGGGGGGCAGGAGATGGAAAATGCAAGAGGTGGCAGAAATCGTCTGATTCACAGTCACCTGCATAAAAAAAAAGAAAAAAGAAAGAAAAAGAAAAACTACCAATCTGCAGCATTCTTCATGTCTTAAGCCTCATGTCTGTGTTTCTAGGGTGACTCAAAAACCGTGGCATGCTCATTCTGTCCCGTCTCACAGGAAAATATTATTGCTCAGCAGTTGCTCCTTCATAGGCCAAGACACTTAGATGAAACATATTTTCAAGAACTCTAGTAGGTATCAACTTTGTCTCAGATGTTTATCCTGAAATTGCTTAGGAGACATAAAAGTAGAAATAAATGAGGCATTTTTTTAAATACAGTAGAAGTATAAAATTATAAAATTAATGTGGATAGCATGGGTCATATCATGAGCTTGGGATAATAGGATGAAGTGAAATTAGAAAGTTTATGACTTGTGATTGCAGACATCTTGGCAAACCTGAACTCAGTTTGTTATATTGTTAAAATTTCATCTTCTATTTATTATTTTTTAATCATGCATAGTTATAGCAAGTTACATTTACAAAACTGTCAATTTTTCAATTTAGTCCAGTACCATTTTGTTTCATCTTGTTGGCCGCCACTTGAGTCCTGAAGCAAAACCAGTTATTTACCTCTGGTCTAGCAGAAACTACTAAGATAATAAAGAGATCATTTCCTTATCTTTTTCTGCCCTGCTAGAGGAACCGCTGAGTTTCAGGGAATAAACAATGATGTCTTTAACATAAGTCATAATAGAGATAAAAATGTCTGAAGACAAAAACCTGAAGTGTGAGCTGGGAAAAGTTGGCACCTTCAACAGAGAGACCACAACTGTTTCCAACAGATGCCTCTCTCGACTTCTCTTCATCCCAGCACTTCAAGTCTAATTTTTCAGCTGCAATGCACTGTTGCTTAGAAACATCACACATTCTCAGGGCAGCACAGTTTAAACATAAATCTGCCATGATTAGATGGTGCACTATCATACCTACAGTGTTTGAGCGTGTGTATGTGGAATCTGTGGCTGCAGTCTCTGTAATTAGCAAGCCTTAGCATGTTTATTTTTAATTGGATGTCAGTCACACAAATTATAGGGCAGATAAAGAAGAACCTCTCTCACTCCTCCATTCAAGCATTTGGTTTGTGTGCTTCTAGTTATGTACTAACAAGCTTTCTAGAGATGAACATTGCATAATAGGATGAGTAATAAAAAAGCAATAAAATGAGCTGCATATATTTATTCATTATCGTCAACTGCCATGCAATCACAGCAGCAATCACACATGCAGCAGGTGAGAATGAAAGGAACAAACAAAAGAAGCATCATGCCCTTTCAAACAGGCATTTCCCCCCTTAGATTTTGTGGATTTTGAGTGTAAATTCCAAAAAACGAATACATTTGCATATATAATGAGCTGTCTAGCTTTTCTTTACCTCTCTTCCCGGTTCTGGCCCACACAAACACGTCCTCCATGGCGGGGAGTGGGGTTGCTGCAGGAACGCTGTCGGACCTGGAATCCGATCCCACAGCTGGTGCTGCAAGGAGCCCATGCCGTCCATGGCGTCCATGCCCCGTTTCTGAGGATGGATATGTTATGGCAGTAACCACTAATCAAACGCTGGCACAGCTGGCTGGTATAATCTGACCTTCAGTTTGTTAACTGAGGATCTTTGTTAAGACTGTTCTAAGCCTGTTTACAATGGAAACAACATAATTGTATGAAATGATTTAGTCTTGAAAATTAGTTTAGAATCACACAGCAACTTTTGTTCCTCAAAAATTGCTTTTTCATGTCATGGTATGGAAGCTTGTTTCCACTTGAGAGTGAGGATTAAAACAGGAAATTTATTAAAAAAAAATTTAATTTACAAATAAATTAAGTCACACTACAAGATATAAAATCACATTACGATAAACTTTCCATTTAGGAAGATACACACACAATTACAAGCCATTAAAGTCACATTATGAGACATAAAGTGGCATTCAAGAAATTTTGCAATTGTGAGAGATAAAGTTGCAATTATGAGAAATAAAGTAACAACTGAGGGTTACACTTTACTTGAAGGGGTGTGCATAAGACTGACATGACACCTTCATAATCATGACATGACACCTACATAATCATGACATGACACATGTCATGAATATGAAGGTTTTTATGCATGTTTATGACAACTGTCATTAAGTGTCATTCGCTCAGTTATGTAATTTTTAATGCAAAGATGACATTGTTTGAGATGTCTTTGTTATGGGCTATGGTTAGGGGTAAGGGTTAGGTTATGGTTAGGTCAAATAATGTCATATTTGCATTAAAAATGACATAACTGAGCGAATGACACTTAATGACACTTGTCATAAACATGCATAAAACCTCCTTCATGATTATGAAGGTGTCATGTCAGTCTTATGCACACCCCTTCAAGTAAAGTGTTACCCAACTGAGATATGTCATATCTGAAATTGCAAATGTCGGATTTAAAATGACAATAATGAGATATCAAGTCACAATTATGAGATATAAAGTTGCAATTGAGATAAAATCACAACTGTGAAATATGAATTTGAATTTGTAAAACAAAAAACAATTACAAAAAAACTCAAGGCACAATTGCGAAATATAGTCACAATGTGGGATATAAAGTCATAATTATGAGAAAAAAGTAACAGTTGTGAGACATCAAGTCGCACCTGCGATATTTAAAGTCATATTGTGAGTCAAAAATGTCAAATTAAGATAATTGAGGGAAATAAATTTGCAATTACAAGTCACATTGTATGATAGAAAGTAACAAATATGAGATATAAAATAATTGTGAGATGTAAAGTTTACAAAATCACAACTGTGAAATCGTGAGATATAAAATAACAATTACGCAAATCAATGCACAATTGCAAAATACAGTCACTCTATATGATTATGAGATATAAAGTCGCAATTATTAGAAATAAAATAACAATTGTGAGTCGTGAAGTTACAATTGTCATTAAAAATTGCAATTCTCAGATTTAAAATGATAATTCTGAGAAACCAAGTTACAATTGTGAGATATAAAGTACAAGAAATAATGTTGCAATTGTGATACTTTAAGTCACTAATACCTTATGTTTTTTACTTTGAGGTGGAAAAAGGCTTCCATATAAATCGGTTATGCTTAAAGGTGAATGTGTAACTTCCTGTTTGTGCTTTATTCTTTGTATGAACATTTGTATACCTGGAGCAGTTGGCCACCTCAACACTGATTCCTTGGCACGGCTGCCCTCCACACTGAGGGCTCGGGCTGTCACACGCTCGAGTCCGACACTGGCATGAACCAACACTGCCGCCATCACTATGACTGCAAGCTTTCCATCCTGACCAGGCTCCAAAATGACCATCCACAGTCACGTTCCTCACCTACACACACACACATACATAACCACACACAACAGAAAGAGAGCACATAAATAGTAAATGGGCACAGAAACAAGTAAACAATATATGAATGCAAATAAACGATTACTGCAGATAAGGTCACATTTGCCAGTTATTATATGAATCCAAACTAAATTATAACTTTCAGCATATTAGATTTGTGATAGCTGAAAATAGCACGGGCTCCTCTTTGGAAAATGAACATGCTTTACAATGAGCAAATATTTTCATTTGAGGCATTATATGAGAATATAGTTAATGCAATTTTGTTATTGCACTCTGGTTATTAACATCTGAGGTATCAGATACAGGTCAACATATTTTTTGAACAAAAGGAGAAGGTAATGTTATCTAGCGCATAAAACACAATGAATTCTGTGGAAAAGATTGTCAATGCATTATGAATTGAGAAGAATAAATGACCCTATGTGTGGAGAGATTTTGTTTGTGCAAAAATTGTTTGTGCTCTTTGTGTACAGAACGCATAAGAGAGTCACATTTCCAGTGTGGTGGAAAAGTAAAAACAAACCTCATTTTCAAAGGCCTCGCTTCTCCTTTAAATATAGATGGGGTTTCTGCCAGTTTTAAGACAGGGATGATACAGTAAGTTAATGTTTTTTCCAAACAAATGTGGTTCTTTGTTTATTTCCATACCGGGTCAGCCTCCAGATGGGCTTTGTGAATGAAGTGTGTCTCCATCTAGCATTACCGTGCTCTACTACTGAAGTCATTTTAGATCTGTCACTCAACCTCAGACACCTGGACACAATCTTACCCTGCAGATGAATACGCAAAAAATATGTGGGTGTATTATCCAAAAGGACTATGTCAAATGACCAGGATGTGTTAGTGTATGTGGAATCGTTACAGAAAAAGTTTTTTTTTCTTTTGTGTGTGTGTGGTTGAATTGTATTTTATCAAAAAAGAATGATTAAAAATTATTTTCATGGTTGTTGTTAGTAACGGGTTAAAGAACAGATGGGCCAAAGGACAATGTCGAGATGACAAAATTTGTTGAAAAGATAATATATGCAGTCATTTTATCTTTTTAAAACATGAATATCATATTGAATTTCACATTGAATATCACATCTGACAACCTGAACTAATCTTGCTATGTCAAAAGAAGCTTAAATTATCTGATATATTTTAGAAATTACAAACTTTGACACAGGGATTTTACTAGAACTATAAAACACAAGTGAATCAAAACCTTAAGAAAGAAAGAAAAAATAATAAAAACATTGGCAAAATTGGAACCAACTATCAAAACTTTTTTCCATTATTTTAACCTTTTTCTGAATTGTTTATTAATTTTTAAATACAATATCAGTTACAGTTCCACCCAAAAAACAAACAAACAAACAATCAGAAAACCCCCCAAAAACAAACCAAAATCACAAAACACAAAACAGAACCAAAAAAAACTAACAAAACAAAGCAAAAAACAACAAAAAAAGAAACAAAAAAACAAAAACAAAGCAAAGGGAAAAAAACACAAAAAACAACAACAAAACAAAACAAAACAGTCATTGCATGTTTTAGGAAACAAAAGGTTTGGACACAAAAAAAGAGGCATCACGTCATTGACCTTGTAAGAGAAAGTGAATGAAATTGGAAACAAACAAACAAACAGAAAACCCCCCAAAAACAAACCAAAATCACAAAACACAAAACAGAACAAAAAAAAACTAACAAAACAAAGCAAAAAACAACAAAAAAAGAAACAAAAAAACAAAAACAAAGCAAAGGGAAAAAAACACAAAAAACAACAACAAAACAAAACAGTCATTGCATGTTTTAGGAAAGAAAAGTTTTGGACACAAAAAAGAGGCATCACGACAATGACCTTGTAAAAGAAGGTGAATGAAATTGGAACATTTTGCAGGCGGATTCAAATCTGCATCTTCCATGTGAGTACTTCGGCTTAACATGTTTGTGGCACATTTTTGATTTCACATTTTAAAGGATATCTGGACCTCAAAATGTGTAACCAATATGTGTAAACAACACGTGTGAAACTAAATCAATACAAATCTTGCATTCTAGTGACTCTGAGACAGAAGCCACCCACACTTTTACACTTCCCTGTTTGTGTTCAAAAGTTCCACGCTGCTTTCTTCAGGCAGCGTGGGAGGCAACTTGCTATTACACAAAATGTCATTTCTCAGCTAAAGCTACAAGCTTCAAGGTCTTTTACCTAAAGACCCCGTGAGACTGCCACGACGCCTGATATAGTTTATAGTATCTGGGTGTCTACAAATATGTGTGTGTGTGTGTGTGTGTGTGGATTGTGCTTTCAGAGCTGTCGTGTCACACAGAACACTGCATGTAACCTTTAGAACATGAAACCATTTGAAGAGCAAGTGTCTAAATATTTTCAGAGCCACTGTACATGGGAGGGATGTGATGGATTGGACGAAGATTCTGGGAGTGATCTACAGGCACGGCGGCCTCAGGCAGGGGCACATGTCAGCACAAAGGAGTGTGGGAATATGAAGCCATGTTACCAGAGAATGCCATTCAACAGAAACATGGCTGATGGCAAATTCTGCTGCGCTTTGTTTCTTTGCACACAAGCGCTATTTACTATTAGCCTTATATTCTCTTTTTGAGTTCAGAAGGAGGAAAAGTTTGTTTTGCTGCAAAAGCAGTAATACATCAGATCTGCACTGTCTGTCCATCACCTGCAATGTTTCCTCAATATTGTTATAAAACACTTCTAAGAGTGTCTGCTGTTATGAGAAAAAAAAGTTGATCCTGCAAGTTACAGTTCAAGCATTTGTCACTGTTCTTCACGGACAGACTGGATCAGCATCAAGAGTCTTCATACGAAAAAACATTTGGCTTTAAGGGCTGAGGCACTGCGTGAATGATTGAAGTGCATTCTGGATACTCACAGGACACCGTGTGATGCTTTGTTCCCATTGGCTCATGCTGACGCTTTCTTCCAGGGTGGTGCATTTCTTGAGCACTAGATCCCAGCCGCAGTACGGATCCCTGGCCCCCACACAGGCACTGAGAGAGAGAGAGGTAGAACAGATGCTAATCGTGATACAAAAGTTTACGGCAACATTAATCAACTGAAAGAAGACAAAAGAAGAGCAGAAGTGAAGAGGTCATGTAACGAGAAATCCAATTTTCCTTTATGAAAGCATACTGTTCACAGGTTTTACAACTGAAAACTTCCTTCCCAGTCCAAAAACATCATATATTGACATTAAACCACAAATAAGGCTTATAAAATCCTTTCTGACATCAGAAACTTGAAGACTTTAACCATCAGAAACTTGAAACAAGAACAAATAGGACAGATCGCATTGTTCATAAACACCAGTAGAACTAAAAAAATAAAAATAAAATAATTAATATTTTGTAAAAGTTGTAATTGTAAAAGTCCACTAAAAATATGCTGTTCCTGGTTGTGTGTAGCACCTACAGCTCTGCACAGCCTTCTGAAGAAGGCATTTACATAAAGGTCTTAAAGGCACAGGGTTAAAAACAGCCTGTTTAACTCTAAGAGAGAAAGACGGGTTGAAAAATCATCATGTAAATTAAATTATAACTCTAAGTAGAGCAACAAAGTTGAATAACTTTATAAGTGTACCTCTGGGAAATAAATAGAATGATAAAAACATATGATATGAACCCTTTAAAAAGTTAAACACCTTAAAGAGCACACATGCTTCTTATAATGAATATTGCTTGCTTTGGCATAACTTAATCTGGCAATATTTCCCTTGAGTGCTGGTAATAACTTTCATCAGAAACAGAGAAGAGCCCTGAGATGCACCAAATAGCTTTTCAAACTCATTGAGGACTATCACAGCAGTCATCAGCATGGATGGAAAAATGAAGCCAAGCGTTCAGTGCCATAAAATTTAGAGTACAGTGACACTGCAATGTGAGTGTCAGCAGTGTAAACCAGGCACTTTAAAATTGCCCTGTTATGGGATGTGACTTTATTAAAACTAAATTTGCATCCGTTCCCCTTTTTGGTGTCAGAAAGTATAAAGGTGTGAGTAATTGACCTCTCCCAATCTTCAGCCGCTTAAGAGGATAGAAAAAGCTCATCTGGCAAAACTCAGCTCAAATTCACATAACTCAGAGTTTTTCATTGGAATGCAAATGGAGAGGGATGATGAACAGGCTGCCATCTCCCCTTATGAGCAGAGATTAGAGAAGTGCTCTTGATATGAAGGCCTGGAGGCACAATGTCAAACATGATGTTTGTTCTTTGTTGCCCTCTGGCAGAGGATCGTTGTGTCATTACGTTTATTCTTGCGCAGTGAAAAAAAATTTCAGTTGCAGGCATGTATGAATTTGTTAGATTAGTAGTATCATTTATCTTGCCAGGAATCAAAACTTTGGTATTATTAAAAGCAATTATGAAATGACACTTGCATTTAACTTGTCACATAAAATGTGAAATCTGCAAGGAAAACGAATGGGTAACACTTAACAATAAGGTTCAGTTTGTCAACATTAGTTAATGCATTAGGTATCATTAACTAACAATGAACAATACTTTTACAGAATTTAATAATTTAGGATATATCTATATATACCAATATATTTCAGCAAGTAAATACTGTAAATTCACATTAATTATGAACAAACATGAATTAACAATTAAAAGACAGTATAAAGCATCAACCTAAATTAATAAATGCTGTAAAATGGTCGACTGTCAACAAAGTTAACAAATTGAATTTTATTAAAAAGAGTGACCAAAAATAAATAAATAATAAAAATTCAGTGGTGGAAAAAAATTTCAAGTGGACTTGATTTTACTCTTTAAGAGATGATCGGACAGTGAAAAATAGGATTCATTGTTATTTGTTAATACTTTTTTCCATTGGCCACATGGCCTTTGTACACAGAAAAGAAAAGTTGTGTCAGGTGCAAAAAGTTATTGTATTTTGATGAAAGAGTCTATATAATAAAAAAGGATAAATGATCTGTCAAGAAAAAACAAAACAAAAAAACTAAAGTATCCTAAAAGTCCATATAATCTGTTCATTATATAAACCTTAATCAGGTTAGATGCCATATTGAATTTAACATGGATGAGGCTGTTAAAGATAGACTTAAGGCCCATTCACACCAAGAACGATAACTATAAAGATAATTATATTAGGGTCCACACCAGCGGACGATATCGTCTGTTTATTCTTAGCGCATGCTTGTCTGCCGCTTTAAATTCTCGAGCTCATTATAGCAGGATTGATTCTGATCAACGTTTTTATCGTTCATCAGCTGGAAAAAAAGCATTCTGAAAGTGATTCGAAGGATATTGTTTCTCTGTGCCTTTATCGTTAAAGCTGTGGTGTGGAATTTTTAGAAATATCTTTATCGTTATCTTTATAGTTATCGAACTTGGTGTGAACAGGCCTTTACTGTGTTTACAAGGGAAAGGACTGTATAAAGGTTATGTAATTTTCACAACTGCTGTTTTTTGAGAAAGACATTTCGTCAGCTAAACAATCAGAATGTTGTTAAACG
The DNA here is from genome assembly GCF_001515625.1 of Sinocyclocheilus rhinocerous. NCBI lineage: Eukaryota > Metazoa > Chordata > Actinopteri > Cypriniformes > Cyprinidae > Sinocyclocheilus > Sinocyclocheilus rhinocerous. Next base: position 721,975 of record NW_015624543.1, on the reverse strand, counting down.
ACAGTAAAATCCATTACTTTTGTCCCTCACAGCCTCGTTTTCATTCCTGTCAAAACTGGCACTAATGAGGTCTAAGTCATCTAGAAACAGCACCTTTTGTGTTCCACAGAAGAAAGTAAGTCAGCTTTTGACACGAGGGTGAATAAATGATGACAGTTTTCATTTTTGGGAAATAGTTATGAATTTCTACCTTGAGACGTTGTATATCTATCTGTTGAGAAGCAGCAGTACTCACTCTCTAGACTTGTGGAAGTTGCAGCGCATCAGGGGGATTTTGATGACCAGATCTCTGACTCCCACAAATAGCTCACTGCGACTGTGGAGTATGAGCAGGCTGCGGATTGGCTGCCTCTTCTTTGTGGGGAAAAGCTCAATCTCATCCAGCAAACAGCTGCCCATGGTCTGGTTCAGCGAAGGGGGGGGGGGGTGATCAAGTTGGGCATCTCTGATGACCTGGTGAGATTGGAAGGAAATGATGTCAGAGAAGCAGAAGTGGAGAATGACCTCAGATATCTCTAATCACATGAAAATTCTATAAAGTGCTCGTCTGCCACCTGGGCTGTCACCTTAAATATGAATGTGCTATTTGGATCAGAAAGGGCAAAGAGGGCAGACTGACTACTCTCCAGAGAAGATTCATTATCTTCTCCAAAGTGTGGCTTTTGTGCAGTTGAAAGGAGGGCAGAATTATCGACTGAATCACCTTTTGCAAGTTACACATCCCTCTGTGGCGCATGTGGTCTGTGAGTCCATGGAGGACATTCATTGGTCTCATAATGTCACAAAGAGTGAACTGGATTGGTTTGATAAGCTATATAATATCTATTTTATCCTAGCCATAGTTGCTGTTATTCTTCTGTTCACTCCAATGTGGCCTGTCAGGTGTTTTATAGGAGCCATACAACATGTGGGGCAGTGAACTTTTAGATACTAGAGCCACTGATTAGGTCCCTGCCCTTGTCAAAACAGGCTTCAGTGCTCTATTTCATTCCATTCGACTGTGAAATTCCAGCTACGTTCCTCACACTTCAAGCTATTATTGTCTGGCATGAATTGAATTGCGGCTAACTTAAAGGCACATAAAGGACTGTTTGCCATAGCAGAGGATTTATCTTATAGCACCTCTCAAACATTTTAATCTTGAGTGCACTTCATTATCCTGGAATACATGGCAAGTGATTGCAATGTTGAGCATTAAATGATTAATTCATAATTTACTCATTCTCATGTTGTTCCAAATGTGTTTGACTTACTTTTTATTTTGGAACATCAAAAGAAAGATTTCAAAAATTAAAAAAAATATGCCAGTTTTCCATACAATTAAAATGAATAGGGATTAAAGTTTCCAATCTTCAAACAAAAGATGCAAAAGCGCTATATAAATAAATTTTATAAAAGTGATTCGTACAATGTGTGCGCAATATTTTTTGACTTCGGAAGTCATATGAGAGCTTTGTGTGAGGAACAGACCAGTGTTACCAATGTTAAAACTATTAAAAATAGTTTTCAGTAATTGAAATTAAAACTTAAAAAATAAATAAAAATACAAATACAGTATTAGATGAAAACAAATAAATTAGAAATATTGCCTTGGCAACTAACTCAAGTTTAAGTTAACATATTAAAATTGCTAAAACGAACTAACTAAATAAATAGATAATACTAAATTAACAAATAATAATACTAAATTAACAAAGTTTATTAAACACATCTTTTTAATGAATCAGTTAAACCAGTTCACAAAAGTTTTTAAGTTTGAAGACTTGGAATATGAGCCATATGAACCGCTTTTTAAGACCGGGAGCCATTTGTGACCATTAAAATTCTCCTTTTTCTGATCCACAAAGAAATAAAGTCATACAGGCTTGAAATGACATGACATTTTGACAACAACATTTTTTGGGTGAACAATTCCTTTTTTTTTTTTTTTTTTTGCTATTCAATTCTTTTATTCCCACACTGTGAGACTAGACAGACATTGTGAATGCTGTTAAATCAGCATGAGGCTTTGACTTCTGCCAATAATCGAAACCAGTTGGTGTATTTCAGAAATAAAATCAAAGCCATGCTGCTCGCCCAATTAGCAAACAGCTTTTAAACCCTGACTGTCCTGTGTGTTTATGCTGTACGATTTAACAAGTGTTTCCTTCCCTTTTACAAGTGTTTATTTTACACAGTTCTTTAACAACAAGTGTCCCTGTAATTTAATTTCTGTTGACACGTAACTAGATATTCAGTGTTTTTCAGCAGTGAACAGGCTAGAGCAGACAGACTTGGAGATTTCCAGTGCTCTGGTGTGCAGCTGGATAGTAAATGACAGCTTACAGTACATTTTTTTCCCTATGTAAGCAGATGTTGCCTTTGATGTTTTATCGCTGCTATGTGTCTAATGCCTTTATTCAGCCTGGTGACCAACTGTTGCTTGCTTCAAAGACCAATGATTCAAGTGGACCACTAATTACTAGAGTCAGTTTTGCCCTGTGTCTCCCTTGTGGCAATGCAGAAGTCTTCACTCGACAAAGTTTTGATGGTAAAAGTAACATTCTAATAAGCTGTGGGTTTAATGAGAAGTCGGCCACCTGGGATTTTCGGACTACTTTAATATTACAGGCTTTAATGTTCATTTACATTTTAGATCTGTTTAACTATCCACTATTTATATTCTTGATGTTAGAGACCCATATTTGTCTTCAGTGTGAATCGACTGACAGACTTATATGTGTGTGTACAGTATTGGCCCGAATATAAGACGACACTGATTATAAGACGACCCCCCTTTTTCCAGATGTACCTTTTGGAAAAAGGCTTTTTAAAAAACAAATCTTGTTTTTTCTCAGTAAAACAAATTTTGTCTTCATTTTTCCTATTTAAATTTTTGTTTTGAAAGTATTCCTATTTTAATTTTTGTTTTGAAAGTATGGTAAAAACTGGTCAAATGTACCAACAATCACATTTAAAAAATATAGGCCTACACTTTTTGATATACCATTAAAAAAAAAAAACAGATCTAATAGTAGCCTACCAAAATCTTATTAACAGTAGAAGTTAAATCTTACTGTAGTCTTCAAATCTGGGTACTGTCTTATGTTTTAAAATCACAAAGGGAGTTTGGTGCCATCAGGCTAACGTGACAGTCACGACTCATGCAGCTGTAAGGTTTTCTTTTTCTTTTGTTTTTACTCGCGATCTTTACAACACGCATTACATTACGTATTTCATGGCACACTCGTTTTATGCGTATTTGGCGCCACCTATTGTTGTGGGTGTATTATTGACATGTCAAAGTCTAGACCCTGAATATAAGACGACCGCGTTTTTTTCAGATGTATTTCCAAGAAAAAAATATCGTCTTATATTCGGGACAATACGGTACTTACATTACTGTTCAAAATTGTGTTTTCGAAATAGGCTCACCATGGCTGCATTTATTCAGTCTTCAATGTCACATGATCTTTCAGAAATCATTCTAATATGCTGATTCGCTGCTCAAGAAACATTTCTTATTATCATCGATGTTGAAAACAGAATGCTGCTTAATTTTTATTTTAGGATTCTTTATATATCTATATATAAATAGGATATATGGTCTATATACACACACACACACACACACCTCACACTTCTGAATTTATTTCTTATTTTCAACTTTATCTTACAAATGATTATTATTACATTTATCTATTTTTGACTGAGGAGGAAATGAGCTTCTATACTAATCTGATCACTCACTATTAGCATCTGCTACAACTAATGGACTGCATTTGCAATTCTGCAGCAAGTAGTGTGCTATTAGTAGAGCATCTTATGCTGCAACTCCATTTACCTTCATCAGTGACGTATATCTGTACGGTGCTTATTTTAGACTATATTAAATGTACATAAATGTTAATACTACTTACAGACCTCCTCTTTATTCTATGCAGAGGTGATGTGGTACTATACCTGTTGCTAGATAAATGATGTGATAGAGCATGTCTTTGCCCTGCACTACATCCACAGCCACATGGGAGAAGCGCACATTGTCCTCCATGAAGTACGGCACAGGAACGACGGGCTGCACCACCTCGTGCATCAGAATGAACTTCTGGGCATCCTGCAAATTCCTCTCCGTCAAGTTCACATAGGAGCCGTAATCTAGGGGCTCCTGTACGAATCATGTCATGAATCCTTGTGTTTCAAAGAGAAAATAAATGAAGTAAAATACTTTTTTTTTGGACTTTGGAAACTTAATTATCAGGTCACAGAGATCGGCTTCAATAAGCCAGATGAGAAAGTCTGATTCAGCTGATCCAAAAATCCATGCTGATCAGAAAGTTTATAAAGGGTTTAGATATGGTAGTCAAGTCATTTTAATGGGGTCATTACTAAGCACGCATATAGAATCTGCACCCAATTCCACAGAAAGCGCTGAAGATTTTCAAAGAATGTGAACACGTCAGTCAGAGCATCTGGCCCTTGTGTGTTTGTTATTAGAGGTGAAACATGTAATCGAACTGGCTTTCAACACAATTTACTATGTTTAAATTCCTTCCGTAGAATTTCACCCAAAATCAGCATAGAAAATGTAAATAAAAAGTCTGCAGACTCCATCTGGGCCTGGTCATGGATCTCAAGCCGCATTAAAACACATTTAACTGCTTTAGATTAACCCCCCAACTATAAAGCAAGTACCAGCAATTTAGGGTGAATACTTTAGACACAGATACATTCCTTCATGCTGACCACTAGAGTCTGAACATGAGTTTAGATTTCTGAAAAAAGTCTTAAAACTAAATGCACTTCAGACTCAGTCATTGTGAAGTGGCTGGCAATACTCCACAGGAGATGAATACAGACTTTATTAGCTCTTATCATTGTAACCGCCCTGCCTAAAATGTTATAAGCTGGCAACTTTATTAATAAATTCATGAGCATTACAAAGACATGGAAATGGAGGCAAATTAAGGACCATGAGAGAGGTTTGAGGAACCGTGGCCCGATCCATCTCCCCTCTATCATCAAAAATATCAGACTTGGGTGTTTGTGGGTTTTGGATAATTGGACAGTGTTCAGAAAAATAAAAATTCACTTCACATATTCTTTTTTCCGGAGAACAATCAGGCAAAAACATGAGGCAATAAAACCAAAAACATCAGTCACCATCTCATTTTAATTGGGCACACATAGGTGGTAGTTGAGGTGAGAAAGTCAATTATTTTTTTGGTTGTTTACCGCTGGAGTGCTGCCAACAGAAAGAGACCTGGCACTCTTCACAAATACCATTCTATTTGGCATTAGAGCAGAGACACAAATCCCACATTTATTGTTGTTATTACCCTAGAATGAAATGTAGGTGTTTTTTAAAATATGTTTTCTTTTATTTTGAAGTGTCCCACCTCAGTTGTATTTAACAATTAAAATCATACACCATCATTTTGACGTTATCTGTTAAATACAAATTCAATTAATTTGCAAAATCAAGTAAAAATATTAATATTATTAACTAATTAAAAAAAAACAAAAAGAAGTATAATCAAGTGGTTCTTACAGGATGGTGGGAAGACAAGACACATATAGTGTATTGTGAAAATAATGTTTTTTTTTAATCCAGCATTTGCTGGATTTTTTAATCTTTTGGAAAAAATGTCTTATAAATGTCTTTATTGTCATATATATAAATATATTATTATTATTATTATTATTTTTTTAATCAAACAGGGACGAAATTTTCCAAACCTCATCAAATAATGGAAAATAAAACTAAGAATATTCAGAATTACTTCTTGATGAAGAGGATGATGATCAACATTCTCTGAAGGTTAAGCACTTCCTTTCACTGACCATTTGAGCGTTTCAGGCCCTATTCTGTACCCTATTTGTGGAAAGTGCCACTTAACTTGTAAAGCAGATGGAGCGAATGCATACTGTCCGTAAAAGTGGCTGTCATTTTCTGGGAGCTTACCTGAAAGTCAGGGTTGGGATTGGGGTAGGGCAGCCAAGCGGAGCGGGAGTTCTCCTGGTACTTGAAAGGCCCACTGAACACTTGGGTAATAGCGCTCAGATTGAAGGCGCACACTGCTGATGCGGCAATGCTGTTGCTGAGAACAGAGTCAGAAGTAGGCAGTCAGCACACACACACACAAACACACACACACAC
>NW_015624543.1:710754-711570 GCF_001515625.1 Sinocyclocheilus rhinocerous | reverse complement strand
ATGTCTTTATTGTCATATATATAAATATATTATTATTATTATTATTATTTTTTTAATCAAACAGGGACGAAATTTTCCAAACCTCATCAAATAATGGAAAATAAAACTAAGAATATTCAGAATTACTTCTTGATGAAGAGGATGATGATTAGATTAGAAGACAACATTCTCTGAAGGTTAAGCACTTCCTTTCACTGACCATTTGAGCGTTTCAGGCCCTATTCTGTACCCTATTTGTGGAAAGTGCCACTTAACTTGTAAAGCAGATGGAGCGAATGCATACTGTCCGTAAAAGTGGCTGTCATTTTCTGGGAGCTTACCTGAAAGTCAGGGTTGGGATTGGGGTAGGGCAGCCAAGCGGAGCGGGAGTTCTCCTGGTACTTGAAAGGCCCACTGAACACTTGGGTAATAGCGCTCAGATTGAAGGCGCACACTGCTGATGCGGCAATGCTGTTGCTGAGAACAGAGTCAGAAGTAGGCAGTCAGCACACACACACACAAACACACACACACACACACTTATACACCACACTTTTTTTTTTTACTGACAATCATTAAAGCATAGTGGATCATAATGTGAAAAATGGATCTGTCCATTGCTGACTGTGATACAGTTCACACACTACCAGAGAGATAACAGCAGGTAAGCAAAATAAGGGGGAAAAAAAACAAAAAAGGCAAAGGTATAGTGTTAAAATCATAGTGTCTCCACACACACACACAAAAACCCCATGCAATTAATTACAGGCTTCTGCTGACAACACAGACCACAAAAGTGAAGTCCTGCTGAAAATAATGGGTCATAAGCTGACTTTT
>NW_015624543.1:695016-710005 GCF_001515625.1 Sinocyclocheilus rhinocerous | reverse complement strand
TATATAATTGTCCATGAACTTGGGAAATAGCACTCAGATTGAAGGCGCACACTGCTGATGCGGCAATGCTGTTGCTGAGAACAGAGTCAGAAGTAGGCAGTCAGCACACACACACACAAACACACACACACACACACTTATACCCCACCCTTTTTTTTTTTACTGACAATCATTAAAGCATAGTGGATCATAATGTGAAAAATGGATCTGTCCATTGCTGACTGTGATACAGATCACACACTACCAGAGAGATAACAGCAGGTAAGCAAAATAAGGGGGAAAAAAAACAAAAAAGGCAAAGGTATAGTGTTAAAATCATAGTGTCTCCACACACACACACAAAAACCCCATGCAATTAATTACAGGCTTCTGCTGACAACACAGACCACAAAAGTGAAGTCCTGCTGAAAATAATGGGTCATAAGCTGACTTTTGTGGTTTGAAACCTTGAACATAACAGTGGATATCTTAAAACTGTGTGTTGTGTTCAAAAGGTGTTTACTCACACATTAGTGGTGAAAATCCCATAGAGAAGCTCGAGTTCAGGCAGGAAAAAGGTTCCCTGCAGCTCGTTGTAGTTGAATGGAATCTCACCCGGCCGTGAGCAATTAAGCCTGGCCTTCATAAAGGTGGTCCAGGTGTCTTCCAGCAGAAAACGGCCCCCGATGTCGTTCTTGCAGACGCGGGCGGCACGAGAGAACACCGTCCTGCCGCAGTCATGCTCCACGGCATTCTCACGGAAGAAGAAGTAGGTGAAGTTGCCGATGTCATAGGAGGAAACGAAGTTGGGCTCTGAGTTTGACAGAAAGGGGGACAGGATGACAGTGATTAATAACAGATTGCACATGGAGCAGAACCGCTGGCCCATAGAGATGCATTTATTAATCTTATGCTTAGGTAATGGACAAACTCATTTGTCATGGGAGAAGAGAAAGGTTACGGTAAGAGACGTTCTCCATTCAAAACAGATGAACACACAAGCCTCTCAAAGGCAAAAAGAGCAACCGTCATGGCCAACTTCGTAAGATTCATAGTGAAGAGGTGGTTGTGATTGACAGAGAATTCATTTTCTTTTGTGGTGAGGAGCTTAGCACATTTGCACAACATGAAGGGGGAAAAAATCAATTGGTAGAAGTTAATGTAATGTAAATGCAAATCGGGTAAATTTCTTCTCTGACAAGATTTTCTGATAATACTTTTTAAACCCTTCAGCTCAGGCAGCTTTTTCAATTTGGACGTTGATGTTTAGGTTTGTCGAACACTTTACACTTTATTTTTTTGCAATTGGTATTGTTTTGTAGATGTTTGAAACCTCATCAGAACAAACCTGCAGTCTATTTTTGTGCTGTGAACCACTAGTTCAGAACAACTGTACTAATTAAACAAGCAAAGTTCTTCAAAACAGATGCGTTACTTAACTGAACATTTCACCTCACAAACACCCCCCCCACCCCAAAAAAACTTTTGTTGTTCAAAACCTCTACTGTGGAACATGAATGTTAGGCACTGACAGCCTCAGTCAAAAACCACAATTAGTCAAGTTGTTTTTTAAAGGTATATTTCACCTAAAAATAGAATTTTTCATTTACTCACCTATTACTTCATTGCACATAATGGCTTTAGTTTTTTGTAATGTCATAATTGAATTAAATATCTTTCATACAATACCATTGAGCCATTTGGAGTTGTATTGAGCAGTACGCAGAGGTGGAAGTCCTCCTAGGCTGCGGTAGATTGCTGGGTCCCTGCCGGAAAAGTCCATAGCTGTGGCGGCATACAGCTCCCCGCTGGAAGTGATGAGGGCAGTGGAATTATGCAGAGGGTTATAGGGGCACCGTGCCATCCCACTGATTTGATCATGGACCTCGGTCAGGTTAGTCAGCTGTGCAGAGAAAGAGAGACTGAATTCAGACACCCTGGAATTCTTATACCTGAAAGGCTAGTAAATATCTTATTAAATACAAACTGAATACAAAAAAAAAAATCTAGCCAGATCTAAAATAATTGAATGTAGTATTAGTTTATTTTGAGTCTGAACAAAGCCAATACGTCCAAACATTTCCACGGACGGAAATCTCGAAGATGTTCTAATTTTGTTTACGCGAGGCGCTGATGTGACAGTGAAAACTATTTCACCGTTCGAATCATTTATTACTGCGGAAACGCTCGGCCTACTACCAGCTGTGTCGTGTGCTATTTTGTGAGACGGCAAAAATGTTTATCTCATTACTTGGTTGTCACGTCTAGTGGCGGCTGCAATAGCTAAATGCTAATCATTCGCAACACACCCGTTCTGTCCTCATGTGCAGTACGGCAAAGCCTTGATTCTTGCTTAGCATGACATTTAGCCAGCAATGGGAAGCTACCATGACAGGGAGGTAATTTCCATTTGTATACAATAAGCACAAGGGATATTCCACCACAGGAAGCAAGTATGACTTTTCGTGCTGGTCCAAGTTTTTTTAACCGATTTCTGTTCCTTCAAGTGGGCAAATGGAGACATTCAGAAAATTCTCCATCTGAACTACTGGAGATGCCATTAATGAACCACATCGGTTTAAAGCAGTGGTTCTCAACCAGGCTCATCCTCGGCAAACTTCCAAGAGGGCCTTAAAATGATTTACAATAAGACAAAACAAGCATAAAAACAAGATAAAACAACTAAAAATCAATATATTTTTTGATCACCCCCTCAACAACTGTTTTTTTGTCTTTGAAAAAACAGGATTGCCGCTTCTTGGAAAACCTGGATATATGAGAAAGCCTCATTTTAAAAGTGTGATTTGTGATTTATATATATATATATATACCCATATATATATGGGTCATTGGGTTAAGAAAGAATAAACTTAATTTAAAGTGAAAACAAGATTATTTATCTTACCCAACTCACTGATTATTTTTTCTTGCTTACAGCAAAAACGTAATTTTGATATTTATTTAAGAAAGTAAATTAATTACTACTACACATCTAAGAATCTAATTAATTTTCCTAGTCAAATAAATGTATCTTGATTTAAGTTTTTTTTGGTTGCAATATAACAAAGAGTGAAAAATTTAAGGGGGTCTGAATACTTTCCGTACCCACTGTATATATATATATATATACCCATATATATATGGGTCATTGGGTTAAGAAAGAATAAACTTAATTTAAAGTGAAAACAAGATTATTTATCTTACCCAACTCACTGATTATTTTTTCTTGCTTACAGCAAAAACGTAATTTTGATATTTATTTAAGAAAGTAAATTAATTACTACTACACATCTAAGAATCTAATTAATTTTCCTAGTCAAATAAATGTATCTTGATTTAAGTTTTTTTTATACATTTATAATGGAAAACAATTAATAAAATTATTTTATGCAATGTTCACAAGGGAGAGGATTTGAAGAGCTGTTAGTGCTGTTTCCTTCGAGAGCACAGCCAAATCCTGTTCATCATATTTAAAAATGTGATAAAAATTGGCATCAAAAGCACGTTTGAAAAATCCAGTTAAAGCTTCTGTTATAATGACGCTCCTACCTTCCATATGCATCTGGTATCAGTTACTCAAAAAATGACAAGTGAATGGTATTCGAATTGAGCAATACATCTCAAGCAGCAGTAAATTTATCTATGCAGCTTCGAAATGTCATGCCTTCAGTGACTAGCTTATTTTTGCACCAGGAAATCTGACATACTGCATTGTGCTCAACCCTATCGGTCTGTCCCGAAGGCGGATTAGATCCTGTGTGGCCTCACTTGAATGCTTTTATTTTACATGCAGCTGACGGCCACAACACTTGCCCTGTGTAATCAATGTAAAGGGGGATTATCCTTGATGTTGGCTCGAAGAAAACCTCCGCGAATGGCTGGAAGTGTCTCGGCTTCCTTCAGGACTCCGGAGCCCATTTAGCTGGCAATAAAGTCAGGCGAATTTGCATGTTTGGCAAGGCGAAGCAGTCTTTTGAAGCATCGGTGCCAGGGAGATACTTCTTCCCGAGCCAACGCCTGAACGGATGTGCCTTTTCTTGGGCACGAAGAAAGATGAAAGGCATTTATTGATGGAACACCTTCTGACAAATAGCACTCGGAAGCCTTCGTAGTTATCGACACGCTACCCATAATGCACATTAATGGAGTGGGTTGAAAGACGCCTCTTCAGGAGACCGGCAGCTGTGTTTGAGCGGCACTACAACCTCGATAGCCGTTTGTTTAAAGATGCAGCTTTACTGGCGGCGTTACAAGGACATGACGGAGAGTTTTCGCTCGTGCCTTCCTGGCTGCACTAAGTCCTTTCCTGCTGGCACAAGGTACTTATGATGGTAAATCCTTGGGGTAATTTAGCTTTGAGTCAATAATTCCTGCCATTCTTCAAAGAGCCACCGAGGAGATGATTGCCATCGTATGCGAATCGACTGTCATCATCATTATCAGGTTTGAGGAAAGGATAGAAGAGTAATCCAGTCATTCAAATTCAGGGATTCGAGCACAAGAGACTTACATGCATGAATGAAAACTAGGAGATGTGAGGGGGAATAATGGGGGATGTCAGTAAATGTGCTTGGCGGAGATGCTGATCTTTCAATCAGCCGCACTGAGTGGCATTTATTGTGATAAGTGGCAACTATGCTGCAACCCATGCTTTGGAATAAATTGTCAAAGATAAAGTGCAAACACTCGCACAATACCTGCATAACAAGTGTGAACTTTCCGCAAAGGACAAGAGACTTAGAGATACTACAAGTTCCCACTTTATTAGAAAAAAAAGGCCTTGGTTGTTATTGTTGTTGTTTTTTGTCTAGATCTCAAGAAAGCTTCTTCTGAGGTGAAGCACGAACAAAACTTTTATTGAAATAAACCACAGACTTTGGCTGAAATACCACATGCTATGCTACACAACCCACGCAGCGATGAAAATGTCAAAGGAGGTCAATGTGGGAGAGAGAACTTGGGACAAAGCTAGCATAACATTAGGTCAGGAAGCCACTGCATTACATTAAGTGCATTGGTCCGTTTACGTTACCGTGCGATTGGTGCAAATTGGAGTGAATGCATTAGTTCCACATGTAAACAGCCTGTCGCCGTTGATGAGTAGAACACGGATGTAATTCTGGCACTCCTCCTGTGAAAAGACATAAGGGAAGATGTGTAAGCGGTAGCAAAAGTGTTGACTATTAGCATCACAAATGCAAAATTGAGCCAACTCAGAAAAATGTGTGGGCAAAATCATAACACACAATGAATAGAAGTCCCACCTTTTTGTTAAAAGCCAGTCAAAAGTTTGTTTATTCTAAAACATTCATTCACAAGACGAGCCTGTAAAATGGAAAATTTTTAAATAGAAAAAATGGAATTGTTTCAAAACAAAATCTTGATAGTCTTTTTTTTCTGTTAGCATTGACTATTTTACCCAAGTGTAGAAATTTTGCAAAAAATGAGTGAAATCATATTCATAATAAGTCGTCAACATGAAAATTCACCCTACATATATTCTCCAAATGGATGTTATTGATCTTATTGTCAACAATTCATCCATGTGTATCAGTAAAAAAAAAAAAAAAGAAAAAAAATCAGAATGACACCAATCTTCCAGTGAAATGACTGGCATCTCTCTGATAATATATGCTGGACTTTTCTAATCTTCTGTTTAAATTCTGACTTTTTTTTTGTTTTATAATCTGTTACATTCAGATGTACGTGTTTTCATAGTGCAAACATCACGTAAAAGTGAATTTTGCATCCGATGTCCCTTTTAACCTATATTTTGTACAGTACATTGGCCAACAGCTGTTGTTTTAATTGTGCTTTACAAATAAAGTGAACTGACACTGAATATACAAAAGAAAAGGTTTGTCACTACTTCTGCTTCATCGCAACTTTAGCCCAAATTTATGAGTCCATTATTGTTTGATTTGAATAATGTTTTAACATGAAATGTTCCTAAATGTAATTTTCACAATGAGTTTTCAATATTTCTTCATCCATGTGTATCAGTAAAAAAAAAAAAAAAGAAAAAAAATCAGAATGACACCAATCTTCCAGTGAAATGACTGGCATCTCTCTGATAATATATGCTGGACTTTTCTAATCTTCTGTTTAAATTCTGACTTTTTTTTTGTTTTATAATCTGTTACATTCAGATGTACGTGTTTTCATAGTGCAAACATCACGTAAAAGTGAATTTTGCATCCGATGTCCCTTTTAACCTATATTTTGTACAGTACATTGGCCAACAGCTGTTGTTTTAATTGTGCTTTACAAATAAAGTGAACTGACACTGAATATACAAAAGAAAAGGTTTGTCACTACTTCTGCTTCATCGCAACTTTAGCCCGAATTTATGAGTCCATTATTGTTTGATTTGAATAATGTTTTAACATGAAATGTTCCTAAATGTAATTTTCACAATGAGTTTTGAATATTTCTGTCTTTCTCCACTAAATTAGGTAAAGGCTACATTAGCAAAAATAGCTGTCTGTGGTGTTTCTAAAATGGTCACTGCATGAACTCCCTCCCTTAAAGGACTTTGGTCAACTTCCAGAAATACGAAGCCTTTATAGTACAGAAGCTAGGTTACATTTGTCTTCCAATCAGATTTTCTGCTATTTTAGACCAGCTGCAGGACTTCTTGAACTGTACTGCTTCAGTTCAGTGTGTTTTTACAAGGTTTTTTGAGAATTTAGGAGCCAGTAAATCATGCTTGTCTCAAGTACTTGAAACCCTGTCGCCCCGTCTCGCCCTCTGTTGATTTAAAGGTGTTCCAAGGCAGTGCTTGAGGGGGTCAACTTTATTTGCTCATCATAATGGTTGTTAACTCGTGAAGCTGTTCATTTCCCTGCACTAAGCGGAGTCCTGAAAAGAAAAGGATGATTTACATTTACTAATGTAATTTGGCTGGGGAGCAGTGCTTTGCTGTATGCGTAAATAAACTGAGATTTAATATGCCTACCACATCATGATGTGACATGTTTATGAAAACCCCTGACAGACGGCTACACTCCATTGTGTAATATAGTGGCTGCTTTGCACTGTTTGCATTATAAACAAAAAGTCGACAGAACACCATTCACTCCATCAAACACTTTCCTTTGTTCTTGAAACAACAGACTCAAGGAAACCAGATGCAGCGGTTGAAAGACACAACTACTCATGAAATTCAATTAAAGATAATGTTTTGTAAAAGAAAAAAAAACCTTTTCATATTGCTTTGTGATGTGTAAAACAACCAAAACGTGAAGTCATAATTGAGCCATTCCTGGCTCACTCAACTACTCATGAAATTCAATTAAAGATAATGTTTTGTAAAAGAAAAAAAAACCTTTTCATATTGCTTTGTGATGTGTAAAACAACCAAAACGTGATGAAGTCATAATTGAGCCATTCCTGGCTCACTTAAAAAAAAAAAAAAGGAAATTCTGTTCTTACATTGTTACAAACTCGTGACTTTCTTTCTTCTTTGGAACACAAAAGGAGGATTTTGAAGAATCGTACTGGTCACTCTTTTGAGGACTAAGGCTTTCAAGCTTTATAAAGTATCGTAAAAGTGGTCCATACAAATTGCATGCTACATTTCAAATCTTCTGAAGCCATATGATAGATTTGTGAAATCATGAGAGAAGTTCAAACTTCATGCAGAGCTTTTCAATTAAGTGATTGATTCAACTGAGTGATCTTTGGTCTGTTCTTCACAAAAAGATATCATATGACTTCAAAACATTTAGAATACAGCATTTTAGGATATGTTTATGGTGTTTTTGTGTACCTTTTGAAGCTTGAAAATCTTCAATCTAATTGCATGGAAAAGAGCAACCAGCACATCATTCAAAATGCATCCTTCTGTGTTCCACATAAAGTCTGGCACATTTTTGGAACCAAATTTTCTTTTTTGGGGGGTGTGAACTATTACTTTAGAGATATTTAGAGCTACCACATGTGCAGTCGATACAGCAAGACTCCACAATTGCAAGCAAGTTATGACAGCCACCTCCTGCAATTCTGAATTACAGTCACATGTTGCTCAGAGTGATCCATCTTATTATGGGCTTCAGAACACATTTCACAAGTGAATAAAAAAACAAAACACTTGTGGGGCTGTTCGCACAGGCTGAACCCGCACTAGAGCCACTAGAAGTACACCTTGGGGTTCGGCCCAGGCTGGAAGGATGACCGCCAATCCCAAACACAGTCCCTATACAGCTCCCATATTACGTAAAATGGCTCAACATACTATAAAGCAAAGGGGGACCCTCCGTATCATGTTTGACAGAGCTAGAGTGAAATATTATGGAGATTTCAGAAACATTTTGTAGTACAAATCTGTTTTGATTCAGTCAGCCTTCAAAAACACAAGGGAGTCAGTGCTGAAGTGCCATGGAAACGGCTCCATAGCAAAGTGGAAGAGACATGGTAATTGCCTGAGCAAGAGCGATGTCATAAATAATGGGTTAGCTATATTAGGAGGGTGATTGCTTTCTTAAGTAAGGTAATATTTAAAACAAGATTCATTCAGGGTGCAAATTACAGTGGGGTTTGGGGGTTTGAATTCACCCCTCTCCTCCCCCACCAAAGGAAGTCAAAACAAAAGGTAGGTCTGAAACATATTACAATGTTTCAGTAACCACAAAGGTCAGATTACTAGTTTGTTAGCTCATATATTTCCATGTGACACCAAATGGTGTGCATTTGAGGTTGTTACTATAGCAACAGAATGCTGCTTTAGTGGTTTCTGTTAGGATCAGTATTGGACGTTATTTCAACAATACATAAATAGGTACTATTATGGATATAAAAAGTGTTTTGTTTAAAAAAGTCAAAATAGCAGATGTTTATGCAGTAGGTTTAGGCAAAATTCAGAATTTAAAAATTGGTTCCTTTTCAATTCACGGGTTGAATCTGAATTAAACTGTTCTGGAACAGGAAGTTGAATTAAAATAACAGGAAGTATAGCAGATAAAGGAATTCTGGGAAGTGAAGGGTTCTTGGTCCATAAACTTGCTTGTCTGTAATGTTCAAACTTAAAGATATTTTAAACTTTTTTTTTTCAATTATTTGGTGCTCAAGAAACATTTGATTATCAGTGATTATCAATGATGAAAACAGTTATGCTGCTTAGTATTTTTGTGGAAACCATGATACACCACTCACACTAACATTATAAATATCTTTACTGTCACTTTTGATCAACTTAATGCATCCTTGCCGAATCAAAGTATTTATATTTGTTTTTTAAGTTTTCCAAAATTAGCTAAAAAAAGGATCCCCCCAAAATAATTTTTTATAATTCTTACACTGTTCAATTTAACCAAAATATCAAATATTTGGAGAGTTTAAAACACTCTCAGGTACAAAAGCTGTCACTGTGGTGGCACAACTTTATATCCCTAAAGGGTGCATAAAAGTACAAAATAGCACCTAAAAGGTACGTATTAGTACCTTTTGAAAGAGTACTTACCCCAGTGACAGTTTTTGTACTTTTGTTTCTGAAAGTGAAAGGTACTTACCTCTGATTTGCCTCGACTGAAACAGGCTCCTTTGGTAAACTCATCGCAATGCCATTCTGCCTCCTGTAAACAAACACACATGAAGAAGAACATCATGAAATTACATGTTTTTCTGTTAAAGAAGGCATTGTTGTGAGCTCATCATTCATAAATGAAAAAAAAAAAAAAACAGATCTGCTACATCAGACAATTGATCTATGCCTCAAATGATTCATACATTTATTAAGCTCTAGTATATAGTGCAAAAGAAACTCTTTTTTAAATCGAATCTCTGTGTTTAGCCAGGTATTATTGATTGTCACTGAGAGAATAAATGAACTTGGCTATAGAAAGCAGGCAGATCTTGGATGATAATCACTTGTATTCAGCTCCCCTGCATTCAGGGAAAAACAACAGGCTTTTCAGAGGCAGCCTGTGTGCCGTCCTTCACTGAGAGATGAGGGTCCTGGAAACAATGACAGCGTCCACAGACTATGGCTGCATTCACATTTCACCGCTGGCACTGAACTGCTGGATAATGCCAAGTTTGATGTCTGCAACTGCCTCCAAATGGATTTTAATATCAAATGAGCTCCTCGCACTTATTGACCATGAGATCTCTGGCTCTGATCCAGACATGCGAGACTTAAAGTTTGCCAAGTGAAAGCAAGCGACTAACTATCAAAAAACAATTAAGGAAAATTTTACAAAGGCACAACGACCATTTTTATCCTTTCCAGAACTGAAAAATTAATAAGAAATTATCATTCCCCAAGGAGGCACGACTCCGGCTAGACAGTAACCTCATTTTGAAGTGACCTAGCGCACAGCAGAAGCCCTGTGGCTGCTGGCTGAGATGTTACTCTGTCTGGAGAGTGTTCGATCACGGCTTTATGAGACGGGATTGTTATGTCACACCGTCCCAAGGCTGAACAGGACGTAGTGCACTCATGACCCTTTGGAAACAGGCTAATACTAAGTAAAAAAAATCCAGGTTTTCATTCCCTCGAGCCAACAGGGAATCTTACGAGTGACACTTAGAAGACGGGCAGGGTGTGAATGTGCAAATGCAGGACTGAAAATCCATTGTCTTGCTCAGTCATGCTGCTGAATGAGTTTCCCCACGAGGCCCATTCATGACAAATCTCCACCGCAAGGCTGAGAAATAGGCTGAGGGACGGAGACACAGGAAACTCCTTCACATCCAGAGTGACATGAAAGATGATTTAATGTGTCAAAATAACCATTAGCAACTGATATAGCACTTTCAGCCTGACATAACAGCAGTGCAATGATAGGAAGGAGCAGAAAGAAGGCTGGCATTTGCTGAGGGAAGAATACTATGCGCTTTCATGCTTCAAAGCATATTGTCATATGCCATAATTATAGCTATGCAGCGGTGCTGAGGCACAACATTACATTTTTAACTGCATTTTATGAACTTTTGTAAACGAACAGCAGAAGGAACAGGAACAGACTTCATTCTTATATCCCAGGTTAGAAACCAGCTATTTTGAGTAAAGTCAGTCTTACAAACAAACTGCACATCAGCAGAATGTTTCAGTGCGAGGACAGCATTAGGATGTCTTAAAGCCGTTTTTGTGTGTGCCAGCACAAATTGCTCAGAGGTAGTAGTCGTCCACTCGAGGTGTTGTGTTTAGCTCAGCAAAAATGGCGTAAAACGTGAATTAAATGTAATTACTAAAACCATTACCTTGACAAATTAGGTTAAATTTCACTTTGGAAAATTGCATTATGCATTTCCAGGATAGTCTAAACTATGTCATTCGGTAGTTGACATCATTCATCAGTAGAGCTATTTAATGATGTAATAATGCTGAACGTAACCATTAGCCAACTTGAACTTGGCCATTAACAACTTGAATGTTATTTGCACTCTGTGATATTTTTACACAAGCCATTTTTCAAAAGTGAATAATGGGAAAGAGGCAGGTAGACACCAACACAGCATAAAATTGTTCTTTCAGAAAATATGCTCCATTTACGTCAACTGGTATTTATTACTTCAGTTTAAGTTACATCTCGCAAACAACAGGTGTTTTTCTGAAATTAATCATGACGACTATAACACACAATCGATCGTGATTTTGTTATTATAACAATTCAATAAGAAATAAGTAACTTACATTTTAGAAACATTTTAGTTTTGTCTGTTACGTTGCCTAAATTCAGCTTTTGTTTTCAAAAGATTGCCTTTCAGCTTTTGTGAGGTTTTCTTTATGGAGGCTATACATTTGGTTAAATACATTACTTTCACCATAAACAGCAAAACACAGAACATCTGCAGTTATTTAAGCACACTCTAATCTTTACAGTTTCACCGCTCCTGCATGGTAGACTTGCTCTATTGTTCCAGATGGTCCGGTGCAGACCCCAGAACTGAGCGGTCATTGTCAGGAACAGGTGGGCCAGAGTGACCCAGTCAGCACTGTGTGGGTTGAGTCGCCCACCACACGGCTCTCTCCCATTTATGGCTGGAATTTACATTGCCAAGACAAAACAAAGCATGCATAAACGACGACTATAACACACAATCGATCGTGATTTTGTTATTATAACAATTCAATAAGAAATAAGTAACTTACATTTTAGAAACATTTTAGTTTTGTCTGTTACGTTGCCTAAATTCAGCTTTTGTTTTCAACAGATTGCCTTTCAGCTTTTGTGAGGTTTTCTTTATGGAGGCTATAGATTTGGTTAAATACATTACTTTCACCATAAACAGCAAAACACAGAACATCTGCAGTTATTTAAGCACACTCTAATCTTTACAGTTTCACCGCTCCTGCATGGTAGACTTGCTCTATTGTTCCAGATGGTCCGGTGCAGACCCCAGAACTGAGCGGTCATTGTCAGGAACAGGTGGGCCAGAGTGACCCAGTCAGCACTGTGTGGGTTGAGTCGCCCACCACACGGCTCTCTCCCAGTTCTGGCTGGAATTTACATTGCCAAGACAAAACAAAGCATGCATAAATGACTGTAAGCATTTCTGTTATGCATGCTTGTATTATCTGAGTCGAAGAATGCAACCACAGGCACGCTTTGGGTATTCAATGAATTCTGCTCATTTCAACAAGCAGCACGTCAGGCGACAGTCAACAGATGACAAAGTATAGCATCTTGCTCAATTGGATTAATCGTGCATTTTCATAATTACGATGCACTGAAGTGTGGAGATTTAAGGTGATCTCAGCCTGCCCTGCAACTGTGGCTTGTAAATGAGTTTGAAACCTCATCTGTTACATAAATCCTAGCCAAAAGTGATGTTTTACCAAAACCCAATACATCTCCACTCATTATATATGTAAATGGGAAAAAATCCCAGCAGCATTTATTAGAGTATGTTGCTAAGTAGCCATTATCAGACTGTAATTGGCATAAAAGACCACAGTCCAGGCCTAGTCCCTTGTTAATCAGACATCTGATGGAGTTACAGTATATAGAGCACTGAAGGGGAGCTCACATGTTCATTATTTCATGAATTTAAATAGCTGAGTAACTGGAAGCAATTGAAACAGCCGCCCTCAGAAATTAGCACAAGTGTTCTGTTGATCAGTGCATGTAATTGTTTTAGTGACAGTGAGTAAGAGAGGTTAATGAAATACATGAATGACAATCTGTCTCTTTTACTTCAGCTTTATATTGCTTATAAAAGGCAAGGTTATTATGTAATGTGTCAAAGTCAATATCACAGCTAAATGCTGTTAATAAAACTTGCCATGAACTCCTGCGCTTTAGAAAATATTAAATCAAGGGCATCTCGATAAGTCTAATGGTGCACAGTCTATCCTCAAACATTTACATTTAGACATTTAGCAGACGCTTTTATCCAAAGCGACTTACAAATGAGGACAATGGAAGCAATTAAAATCAACAAAAGAGCAATGATATACAAGTGCTATAATAAGTCTCAGTTAGCTTAATGCAGTACACATAGCAAGTTTTTTTTTTATCATATAATAAATAAAAAGAAAACGGATAGAATAGAAAAAATATATAGCAAGCTAGTGTTAGAGGCCTTTTATGCTTTTGTTATTTGTATAATAAATAAAAAGATAACAAATAGATAGAATACAAAAAGATTAGAGAAGCAAGTGTTATTTTTTTTAAAGAAAACAAGCAGTTAGTAAATAAATAGAGTGCAAGTCTAAAAGGGGCAAGTTTTTTTATTTGATAAAGAATAGAATTAGAATAGAGAGTGCTAGAGTTAGAGGGTCAAATAAAGATGGAAGAGATGTGTTTTTAGCCGATTCTTGAAGATGGCTAAGGACTCAGCTGCTCGGACTGAGTTGGGCAGGTCATTCCACCAGGAGGGAACATTTAATTTAAAAGTCCGTAAAAGTGATTTTGTGCTTCTTTGGGATGGCACAATAAAGCGACATTCACTTGCAGAACGCAAGCTTCTAGAGGCACATAACTCTGAAGTAATGAATTTAGGTAAAGGGGTGCAGAGCCAGTGGTGGTTTTGTAGGCAAACATTAATGCCTTGAATTTTATGCGAGCAGCTATTGGCAGCCAGGTATAACAATGAAAACATGGATTCTAGGAGCACAATTATAGCTGAAATATATTTAGACTTTTTCTAAGTATAAGTCAAGTATACTTAAATGTCATTTTAAGTATATTTCTGAGAAGTACATAAAGCCCATTTCTGAGATGTACATAAAAAGTAGACTAAAAGTATACTTTCCTATTTTTAGTTTAAAAGAAGTATACTAATAGCACACTTGAATAAACTTCTTTTTCGTAAGGGATGCCATGTAGGCAGAGAAGAGAAGTGGTCCAAGAACTGAGCCCTGATGAGTTTGATGTTGTGACTTGGACACCTCACCTCTCCAAGATATCTTCAGTCCCACACCACCATTCAACGCCGAGTATTGTCTAGCGTTTTTCACTCTCCAAGTGTTAGCTACTTTACCAAGCCATTCCGTGTTTATTTCCTGTTTGGTCTCTAGTATTGTTCTGCATTTATCACTCACCGTGTGATAGCTGCTTTACGGAGCCTAGTTTCTCGTTCTAGTTTAGTCTTGTCATTTCATGTTGCCTTGTTTCCTGTTTCCTGATTCCTGCCCGTGTTCCTTGGATTAACCCTTGTTTCACCGCTCAGACACTGTTTGTTTCCCGTCTGGATTATTGCTCACGTTATCGGACTACTCCTCTTGTCAAGCCCTCCGGATGTTGTTTGCAGATCGAGGACCCCCACGCTTTTCCTAGGAATACTCTTGTGTCTTGCCCATGCCATACTTGTTTGCTGTTGTTCGACCCTGCCTGTATTATGACCATGTTTCACAATAAAAGCTTGCACATGGATCCGCACATCTCACGTCTCGACTGCCCTGTTACAGTATGTTTGCTGGTAAAATGTGCTTGACAGATTGTGGTGTGGAAAATTGTACACTGATGGTTTTAATTTTATTAATAAAGAATGTGGCAAAGTCGTCAGTTGTTAGAGTTGATGAAGGAGGGGGAGGAGGAGGACAAAGGAGGGAGGAAAATGTTTT